>NC_043963.1:6475677-6735677 GCF_902148855.1 Sphaeramia orbicularis
ACCTGCAACCACAACTCCCATCACACCCAAATAAACTGTCAGAACCACTAATGTGTTGAACATGTGAGGAGATATAATGAACCAAAGTCCGTTCAGATTTCACCTGTTTTCTGTCGCTCAAAGCAATGAAATCACACCGAAGAGAAACAACACAACTGGTCAAATAAACCTCACAATCTCCACAAAAATCAACTATGCGCATGTTTTCTTTAAGCCGATTTTAAGAAGACTTCTGTATGTGTTGAAATCTAGCCTTTGATCTGCCCTTCAGACTACATTCTGCCGCAGAACAGCGCTGCGGCCTTAAAATGCGCATGTTCGCTTTGGAGTCTGGCTGCGCGTGGGACCGGACCGACCCGTGCTGCTGTTGCCGGGGCAGACGCACCTACCTGCGGATCACCTGCGGACTCCTCTCCGCTGTGTCTTCACCTCCGGCCGGAACCCGAACCTGCGGCTGGTCCGTCACGTCATCCAGAACCCAGACCCCGAGTCCAGAACCAGCACGAGCCCAGAATTCCGAGTCCGTCCTCGTGTCAGCTGATTGTCTCCCGCCGAGCTCGAGACTCCCACTGCCTGCACGCGGACCCGCACCTTCCTCACGTCAGGTGCGATCGATCAGCTGACCGATTGACCGATTGACTGATTGATTGATTGACTGATAGATGACGCTGATTGTCGCCTCGTGCAGCCGCTCCGCCCCAGGATCAAAGGAGCCGACCGCGCGGCCGCAGTTTCTGATCGATCATCGCTGATCGATGTTGTGATCAGCCTCCTGTCCATTCATCATCTGCTTCCTCCTCCTCATCAATAACAGCAGCTTCAGTGTCCTCACACTCTGAATGAAGCAGCAGCACCACGAGGCGCGGCCACGACAAACAACACCATGCCGCGGGCACGCGCGCACACACGCTCCCAAACATGCGCGCTCATAGACGCACATTTTAACAGACGTCTTTAGTAATGGAAGAATGTTTCTTTATTATTATTATTATTTATTATTATTATTATTATATTATTATATTCAGACTGTTAATACTTTATTTATAATGCATTTTTGCACTAGTTTCTTTTCAGTTTATGGTGTAAATATCTTTTATAAATAGGAGACTCATTGATTGAAAATTATGTTTCAATAAAAAAAAAAAAAAAATCTGAATCTGATCATGTTGGGGACCTTTGTGGATTCATCCCTGATGAGCTCTTTCAGACATTTCTAGAGCTGAAACGATTAATCAACTCAAAGTGATCCCAAAAAAATCCTTCCACCACAATTCTCCTGAATCACAGCTTTGTTTCCTTCATTTCTTTGCTGTTAAACATTGGTTCCACTGTTGTGTTCCACACGGATGCTTATTGTGACGCACAAAGAAACTTCAATTCAGGAAAACTGTAATAGAATATTTCCCTTCTATCAATTCGAGTCAGTTAATCAAATTGTGAATTTTTGCATTTGCTTCAAACACCTAATCGATTAATCGGTTGCAGCTCTAGACGTATCCAACCATACGGAGGGAACAAATGGAGGGATTACATCTCATGACTGGCCTTAGAACACCTCGGTGTCCCCCTGGAGGACATGGAGGACCTAGAGGACATGGAGGACCTGGAGAACCTGGAGAACTTGGAGGAGGTCTGGGTTTCCGTGCTCTGGCTACAACTCCACAACCTGGGCCTGGATCAGGGGCAGAATATGGACGGGTGCAGTAGAACTGTCCTTCAAAGGCTGAAAACACTTGAACACTGTGTGTATGAACCTACTGCAGGACTACCACTGAGCAGAGTGGAAGAACAGAAAAAGACAAAGTCTGACAGGTTTGGACTAAATAAAGCACTCAGAATGTCCATCAACAACAGATTTAGGATGTTGAACATGAGCTGTGAACTGGAACACACTGACCAACAACAAGCATTTGAATTTGGTCCCAGTAGTTTTAGTTTTGGGCTTTTTTTTCTAAATCAGTCCGGCTGCTTTTTGACACCTGGTTGAACTCCATAAAGCAGTTACACGGTCAAAACTTGACAAACACACGGTAAAAAATGAATAAATAAAGGAAAAACTCAACAACACTGGAAATAACGGTATAAACAAAAAAACAACATGAAAAACAGTGTAAAAAAAAAAAAAGCCCAAACGGCCTATTTTTATAGTGAGCCGGTCTCACTCACTGCTGTGTGTTTTACCCCCATTCTCCAGGCAGCGGGGGTGAACTGAGCATGCTCAGATGTCTATGGAAAGAACAAAGTCTATTCTATCAGCGCCTTTTGAATTTTTCCTATTGAGTAAATGATTGAATTTGAAAATGTGAATATTTCGAATAACTCCTACATTCAGAATGAGCAGCACAGACACGTCAGGGCTTAAAGGGTTAACTGTCTTTTTCTACACAGGTTCTTCTGCTGAAGGACAGGAAGTGTGGATTTTTTCCAGCTCTGGAGACAGAAACGAGGCTGAACAAAGACCTGGAAACATCAGGAAGGTTTCAAGGATTCAAGGAACTGTACTGTCATACCAGCACACATTTACACATGAGATGGATTCATCCTTTCTATTTATGTTTGGAAATTATTCTTATGTGGTTTAATTGCACCCATTTTATGTCCAGTACTTTGTGATTTTTATCTGTGAAAAGCGCTTTACTTACTTACTATATACTTTACTAAATTTGATACTTGAGATCCCAGATTTAGCCCCAAAATATCTATATGCAAATAATATGTACTTTCTTTTTTCATTCAAAGGTCTTTTTATTAATAACAGAACATGAATAAAACATTCACATTAAAGGAAGGAGATTTTTGATTTTCTGAACATCCACCCAAACATGAACAGATACAAACAACCACTGACGGAATGAAAATTACACAAAAAATATTAAAACCATGTTTAAAGAGCATAAGTAAGTGCAGTATAAAAGAACAATTTACAATATATACAGGGGTTGGACAAAATAATGGAAACACCTTCTATGATGCCACAATGTTAGGTGTTTCCATTATTTTGTCCAACCCTGTATAAACAATATGTACGTTCTTTTTCTTTCAAAGGTCTTTTTATGAATAACAGAACATGAATAAAACATTCTCTATACAGGAAGGAGATTTTTAATTTTCTGAACAACATCCACCCAAACATGAACAGATACAAACAACCACTGAAAAAATTATGACCAGACTGAATGAAAATTATTAAAAAAAAAAAAAAAATTAACAACCACGTTTAAACAGCATAAATAAGTACAGTATAAAAGAACAAAAAAAAAAAACAATATGTACTTTTAAAAAAAGAAAGTGAGTGTGATGAAGCTCAGACGTCACCTTAAACATAAAGCAATAAACAATATCATCAAACATGGAAACATAAGACCATGTAATGAACGTATTCATGGTTCAATAAAGGTTCAAACTCTTATAAAACAGTGAATCTGAGGCGATCAAAAGGACACAGACTTAGTTGTGGATTGTTCTTTTTGTTTCCATAAACCTCTTAAACCATGTTCGCTGATGCAGGAGACGTTAACTCAGGAGGATTGTGGTATTCTTAGTCTGTTTCACATAATGCCATTGTTTCTCCTCCTCCTCCTCCTCCTCCTCCTCTGTACATTGACGAACAAAAACCCAAAACCCGTCTCTTTTCAATTTCCTCTTTTTAATCGCGGCTCATTCACCCACGTGCACATGTTCGACTAAAATGACTTCTTCCTGATACTATTTTGGAAATACATCGCTCCATCCTGCGTCTACGAGTGTAATTTGTTGCAGGACACACAAACCAGATGATTCCTACAACTCTAAAACATGAAAATCTCCTGATACGCAGACTAATATTCTTGAATCGGTGCCAAAGTGGCTTTAAAGTATTGAAACCAGACCAAAGCCAGTGTCTCCTGTTGATCGGGAAGCGTCTGTGAACCTAAACACACACAAACACGGTGTCAGATCCAGTTTTCAGGTTGTGAAACTGTCCTATTTTCTATCTTTTGACATATAATGATGAAAGAAGCGGCTTTTACGTCACATTTGAGTCTTATTTCATATCAGGATTCAGCTGGAGAGAAGAAGATTTAAAGGGAATAAAAAAAACATAATCTGCAGCTGCTACTGGGTCGAGTCCAGAAAACATGGATTAACACACACATGTACATGTCAAACACACAAACACACACACATATATTACACACATGGTTCATCCTTATTACAGTAATTAGTGATAGAAACAAGGCGATGGTGAGGACAGATGACCTTTGCACAGCTGCGCTCACAGACAGGACATGTGTTATTTACAGGGTTAAATATAAGCATGAGCCCAAAAACTACGAATGTGGGTTGAACGCACCAACGAAAGGACATGAGCTGTTCTGAAGGCCATGTGTCCAGCCTCGTATTCGTCATCGTCGGCCATTTCTTCAGACATCTTCTCTGATGAAACTACTGCTCAGATCCACTTCCAGTTTTATATGTAGCTTCTTTAGGACAATGTCTACAAAGTTTGTTTACAGGTTTGAAAAATGTTGTTTTTTTACATTTTTGGCAATTTTTAAAAAAAATATTAAAAATGTGTCTTTCCTCCTAGTGGTCCATATTTGATGGTTTATATCATGTAAATGGTTGTAGATATCAATACAGTTCCTCCCAGTGGCGGCTGCTCATCCTTCAGACAGGTGAAGCTCATTGTCGGCTTACATCAAAAAAAAAAACTCAAGTTATTTAAACATACATTCGGCCCTCTGTTCCTTTTTAAGAAAATGATCAGTGACCTTATCGTACCAGTAGGCGTCTTTTCCAGGGACTGGACCAGTGTCCTCTGAATGTCCAGCAGAGCTGGGCTGCTCAGACAGCCTTGGCCCAGTGTGTTGTGGGTGTCAGACTTCAGCCTTTTAAACTACAGATGCTCCTTTCACTGCGACCTAGCCGACAGTTTGATTGATTTAACTATCTACAAAACCATATTAAACTCGAACAAGAAATGATTAAATTATGGAACTGAAACAAGAAAACGCTGAAATTATGTTAAATTGAAACAAGGAAGTCCAATGAGTGTGTTTTTTACAGTGCAAGAAATAAACGAGTAATGTCATAGTGGTTTCTCTCTCAATTTCACAGCAGAATGTGTGACGGTATTAAACTGAACTGTGTCAGTGAAGGAGCAGATCTGAAAACAGCTGTCAATCAAACGGGATTCAGCCTTTCGACCAATCCTCCAATCAGCACGTGGGATTCTGGCATCCAGCCCGGCCAAGCTCCACCCACAGCTCCATTCACCCCCAGAGACGCTGAGCGTCTGGGGGGGACAACATCGTGGCATTTATCCAATTACCGTCCAGTTCTGAGTCAATGAAAAAACCAGTTCCACTCAGTCCCATTGAAGTGCATGGACGCTGAGCGTCTACGGACAAATGCACTGAGCAGAGATGGAGGAGAAAACACAGACACGGGAATGGAGGAGAAGTGAACAACATGGAGTCTGTGATTTATGATAAAGCTGATTTGAACGAACTCGTCTGTGAGATGAACGTGTTCTAACACATTTGGAGTCAATGAAATGTCAACACAACCGAACATATTTAACCATTTAATTTGAGTAATTTTAGGGGAAGCTGAGCTTCCACTGCAGTCTGTGAGAAATCACCTCTGATTCCTACTGATCACTGATAGAAGTCATATGTGGACTTTGATTGGATGAGTTCTCCTCCAGTGAAAGTCCCGCCCACTTCTATAGTTAGATTGATCTGTTTCATCCAGACCACAGGACTGGAACACAGAACAGAACCTGACAACCTCATAAATTCTTCTTGTTATTGATTCAGACAGAACATGACGCTGACGTACAGGCACACTGGAACTATTTTTACCAAAGTATGTTTTCCTGCTTCTTCTGGAGAATAAAGCCTATTATTTCAGAGTGTTTGAAAGGAGGACACTGTACAGGTGCATTAAATGTCATATTTAGCTTAAACAAGTAGAACAGATCAATAACTTGTGTAGTGAATGGACGACTCAAAGATGTAACCCAAACCAAACCCAGGTGAAGCCACATCCACATTAATATAGATTAGACATGCAACAATATGAAAATTTCATATCACGGTTATTGTGACCAAAGTTATCACAGTTATTATTATTATTGCAGTGTTACTGAAATGCGCTCAAAATGTTCAAAAAGTACTTATACACACACTGAAATAATTTAACCAAGTTGTATTTTTGAATAAATAAATAAAATAATAGCCACAATGTACTCTCTCTTGGCAGAAACATTCAAATATGAACATGTAAAGATTAAACATACAAATACACATTAAAGATGGCACCTTATGGCCATTGTTTGACCATTTTCCAGATCAAGTTTGGGTTGTTTTAGTTTCTTTTCATACATAGATAGTCTGTCTCTGTGCACTTGGACTGGGTCTCTCTCTCTCTTTCAAAGTGCGGTAATCAAACACGGTCATCATGATAATTAGAATTTAAATGGTAATACTAATCGTCGTGAATTTTACTGTGGTTTGTCATTATACCGGTAATCGTTACATCCTTAATATAGATATTTTCTTCCTCTGTTCTCTTCTTTTCATTTATTTGAATCATAAATTCTACACTTTTGCCGAGTTACGTAACTGCAGTGAATTATGGGACAGCATTCACTCCTGTTCTTCGGTAACAGATGGAGCGGTGAACCGTCGACTGAAACATATCTGAGGAAGTTTGAATGTGGTTTTCTTTGCACTTGTAGCAGGGTTTGTGCATGTTTTTCAAGGTCAAATTTCAAACACTTTTAAAGGTCATTTTCAAAGTTTTCCAGCACAGCAGCATATCACTGGGTCAGACACAGATCTACAGGAACACCTATACTCATAAGTTCACTTTTTACCACACTGATGTACATTGTATTCTGCTATTAACATTTAAAATTATGTTCATAAGAGCAAAACGTTTAGAAGTTTTATCCAACAAAAGGGGAAGCCACTTGGCGTTCTTCAGACACACTCGCACTGAGGCAAAGATTAAGACAGAAATGTACCTGAGTCAGCCTGAGGACACCTGGGAATGTTCTGTTTTGACATTTATTTTCCAAAATGTATCACCTCTCTGTCAGTAGCTTTGGCTTGACATCTAATCTGACAGAGTTAATATTAAAAATAAGTGAATCACATTACAAAGTTAGAAATTCAAGCACTTTTCAGACTTTGGAAACACTGAAATTCAAGGATTTTCAAGGATTTCAAGCACTGTACAAACCCTGTTATGGGATTTTTAGAGTCCTCATCATGGCTAACACTCCTAAAATCTTCTTAATCCAAGAGGAATACGCACAAACAACCACCTCAAAGTCTGATCGTTGGCTTTTTTTTTTTTTATATATTAAAGGAGTGATATTTAGCTTTATTAAACGGAATTCTTCATTTTCCCACATTTCCCTGTGCTCTCCATAAACTGGAAATGCTCTGCTTGGGTCTGAATTCTTCATTCATTCAACTCCACAGGTCCATCTTCAACCCTATTTCTGAGTAATGACCCAGAAAGGTGGTTTGGAGCGCTGGCCCTTTAAATGCACATGAGCTACCTCAGGCCCCGCCCCCTCCAGGTTATTGGCTGGGCTGCTCTGTCCTGTTCAACCAACAACTGAATATTTAGGTAATGGGCTCCAAGTTTGGACATATTTTCAGTTTTTACTACAACCGCTGCTGTGACAAACAATTATGGAGAAATACTGAAGAAATGTTGGTCTGAAGTCTGGACCTGATATGACAAATGTGGAGATGAACTATTTACACGTAACAAATTAAGAAGGAATTGAAACAGGTTGTAGAAATCCACTTGATTTTTGCCTAAATGAATATATAACTTTGCATCACCTGGAGGGTTCAAATGTAAACTGTATGAATAGTCAGGGAGCCAAAGAATCAAAAGCTCAATAAAATGGGTTGAACCTGACATGGTCTGCCATACTTTTGTGTTTTCTTTGTTAATTTTGATCCTAAGAACCAATAATTGGAGGGTCTGCTCCAATTAACTCCTCCCAAATTCAGAATTTTGGGAGTAGCTTACAATTCTATTGAGGTTCTAGGCCTGTATTGCCAACTAGCAGAGAAATCATCACAGATCCATTGATTTCGGTTGGATTTTTATATTTATTCTGTGGAATAAGTATAGTTTGGTGAAAAGAAAGGCATATTGGCTGATGTCATAACTTGGGGGAATAGTTGAATGCCAATGAAGTAAAGTTGAAAATATTGGGGAAAAAGTGAGAAACGCTTAATTCTTTTCACATTAAATTGAGCCAAAATCCTGCAGAAATGTGTTTTAAGGATTATTTTTTCATTGAAGGTTGTCACCATGTGTTTTTTTTTGCATCTGGAATGCATTTATTCACAGCTTACCAAGCCCACTGAGGATTGAAGGAAATTTTCATTTTTCAGAATTTTATATCAAAAAATGAGAGGTACACTAACAAGGCCACAATTTTTTTTTCACGATATTTCCAGCAGAGCAGACCCTCCAATTACTGGTTTTTAGGATCAAAAAAAAAAAAAAAAAAAAAAAAAAAAACACACATAGAAAGTATGGCAGACCATGTCAGGTTCAACCCATTTTGAGACTTTGGCTCCTCGACTAGAACTATTCAGGCCCAAATACAGAAGTAAATGAACCACAGACTAAGAAAAGTGGGTTTAGAGAAATATGAGACCTTTAAAGAGGTTTTTTTCTTCTACTTTCAACTCTAGTGAATGCTGCCAAATTCTTAAAGGGGTTAATAATAAGGAAAATACCATTTCCAACAGTCAGATGAAGCGGACTCCACTCTGCCTGGTAAAAAATGCTCTAAAAATCTTTATTGTTCCAGAGAATATTCACAAACAGCTGAAAGTTCGTTCATTCACTTCCATAAACCGACCAACGGGTGAGCGCCAAACAGGACAACAGAAAAAAACAGAAACCACAAAAGAAGAAATGATCCTCCTCCTTTTACAGATGTAAATATATATATATATATATATATATATATATAAAAAAAAACGGATAAACAGAAGTGTTTGATGTTCGCTAAACAAAGAAATTAATTTACACCAGAGCGGGTTCAAGCCCCGCCCTTTGACACCCGTGACCTTCGACCTTCCCTCACCTCAGACCACAAAGAACTATAACTACGTTTAATATAAACTCATAAACTCAAAACTTTATTATTTTCATTCGAATGCAGCCGACTCCGCCCTCCTCCACTGTCTCCACGACAACCAGCAGAGAACACAGAAGAAAGTTCTGATTGGTCGATAATGTACAAATATTCTACAGTCTTTGTTTTTTGTTTCCCGGGAGACGGGGGAAACTGTCCTTGTCGTCACGGTAACCCACCTAGTCGATCACAGTCGCAGAAGACGCGGCGTCGCCTCCTACTGGTCGGCTCGGAACTTCTTTGGCCCGGTGGGTTTCTGGAAAAAAAAAAAAAGAAAGAAATTCAAGTGAATGAAATGAAGTGGCATGAAAAAATATACCCATATAAAACAAATATGTAGTAAATATGCGAGTCTTACAAATCAGGAGAGGCTCCCGGTCTCTTCACTGGTGGTTTGGCGTCTTTACTGGTTTCTGCAAAACAGTTGGATTCAGTTTAGTCGTTTAATTTGTCCCGTTTCCATATTTACAGTATTTATATGGATATCAGGAGGTAGGACTGGATAAGCAGTGGCTTCTTCCTACTCCCTTTCAGGCACAACAGTTCTTTTTTTCCTGTTATTTGGTTTTTTATTTGTGTATTGTTTATTTTTATTTTTATTTTTTCCCCCCTTCTCTTCCATATGTTTTGTATTATGTCTGAAATAAACTAAACTAAATACTGGCCTGTGACAATACACCAGTCATCCATATCCACTGACTGGCACAGTGGGGTTAATATTATCTCATCCATGTCAGTGGGTGGATATTCGACAGTAAGTGAACATGTAGACCTCCAAGATGATGTGTTGGAAACAGTAAAATGTTCAAGAGTATGATCTGATTAACTCTGATAGAGAGAAACTGATGAACTCAGTGTCAGAGCATCTCCAGATCTTGTTTATTCCTGATGTAAAGTGTTTAGAACCGACCATAAGTGTAGAGCTGCAGCTATCCATTCTTTTTCAAGTCAAGTATTCTACCAAATATTTCAGCGATTAATCGAGTATTTGGATTTCGTCATCAAGCTGTCAACAAGACTCATTATTATAGACAAATGCATAGCCTACATGCAACTAAATGAAGAGTTGGATTTTTCTGTATTCCTGTAAAGACTTGTTTATTTTTTGGTTTTAAAGGTTAAACATCGTTTATTATTATTATTTAGTATCCTGCAATTTCTGGTCATTTTGTTGATTGTTTTGTTCGTTTTTGTCAACTTTTTGGATCATTTTTCCTCATCCTTACACTGAGTTGAATATTTTGTTCATGTTATTGATTTAATGATTTTTTTCCATGTTGTTGATTCTTCATTTTGCTAATTTATGAATATTGCTGTCCTTTTTTTTTTGTTTTTTTTTTATATATTTTTTTAAAATTTTTGTTCATTTTGGGTTCCTTTTGGTGTCTAAGTTCTTCATTTTGTTAATTATTTTGCTCATCTTTTGTTTGGTGCGGTGGTGTAAATAGTCCTGAACATCAAGTCACAGCTTTTAATGCTGAATGCAAAGTTGAGGAGGTGAAGTCAGAAACGACACTATTCTATATTCACTGCATCCACTTGTTTGAGTTCATTTTGTTGGCAAACAGGTTTTAGGAGCAGTGCTGCCATCTTCTGGTATCAATAAGGCATTACTGTCTACATACAAACACTGTGGCAAAAGTATGTGGACATGTTGAATTCAGGTGTTTCTTTTCTAACAGGGG
Source organism: Sphaeramia orbicularis (assembly GCF_902148855.1). Classification (NCBI taxonomy): domain Eukaryota; kingdom Metazoa; phylum Chordata; class Actinopteri; order Kurtiformes; family Apogonidae; genus Sphaeramia; species Sphaeramia orbicularis. The sequence continues at coordinate 6,486,532 of NC_043963.1, forward strand.
TCTGGGATACAAAACAATAATGACTAATGTCGGAATATAGTATTATAACGGGATAAATGTTGCATTGGTTAGTTTGGTTTAAATTGTTATCTCAAAAATGCCTCAGATGTTTTTTACTTAATTAAAAACATTAAACTTTAAGGAAATATTGATATTTTTATCTCAGATCCTCATGAACTGGACATCTTAGAGTTGTAGGCATGATGTGTCCCAATACTTTTGTCCACGTAGCTTAAAAACATCAAGATTTCCTTAAAGTTTAATGGAAGATTTTTCTTCTTCAGTGAGATGGGAAGAAAGTAGATTGTTAGTTGGGTAGAAAATTATTTTTTACAGTGAGGGCATGAAAATATTTAAGAAATTTAGAGGCCGAACACTTAAAATCATAGTCATGGAAAAAAAAAAAAAACAAAATCAAATGTTGAGAGAAATTAAGTAAAAATCCTGAATTCTACATGTCCGCATACTTTTGTCCATGTACCGTAGTCTACCATAACTGTACATAGTTTATGTGTGACCGTTTGTGGGTGTGGCCTGTGGTCGGTCTTACCTTGCAGCCACCGGACCTGTGTGGCCGGTCCGTATCCTTTCTGGTTCCGAGCGGCGATGCGGAAGATGATGGCGGGTTTGGTGGTGTAGTCGATGTGGGCGTTGGCCAGGCTGGTGGACTGGACTAGGCAGGACGGGCTTGGGCCACAGTAGACCCTCATGAAGGCCAGCTGGGCCGGACCAGACCCTGACCCTGAGGCCTGGCTGGACTGGATGGCCAGGTACACAGAGTACTCCTGATCTTTCCCGACGTGACGGCGGGCGGTTCCCAGGTCAACTGAGCGCCGTCCAGGTTCTGCAAAACCAGACCACAGCAGGTTTACAGGTTTTAGAGAAAACACTCCAACAGGGTCAAAGCTGAGCACCGACTGAAACCACGAACACTGAGGTTCAGTAAAACTACACACAAATAAGAAAAGTTAAAATATGTCAACATTGTTGTTCAGCAAAAGTAAAAAACACAACCTTTTATCTGTCAAATTCACTTTAGTTCAGGTTCCACATTCAGCCCAATTTGATCTGAAGTAAATTAATATAATACCCAGAGAATAACAAGTCCAATTTTTTCCTTTGTTTTAGTGCAAAAAACAACAACAAAAAAAACATCAGAGTGTCATTATTCATAGGCAATAATCTATTATCTTTTCACATTAAACCAAGAACAAAATTTAGACATACTTTATAATTCAGAGGGAAATTCAAGATTTGGAGTCATTCATAGATTATATTATTTTAGTTGCGATAACATTGGTCTGTATATGGAACCTGAACTAAAACCAGTCTGACACCACTGACTGTTAATATCTTCAGTGTAATTTTTCCACTTTGCCTAATTCCTACTGCAGGCTGGACTGGAACCTCTGGTGGGCTGGTTTTGGCCCATGGGGCCGCATGTTTGACACCCCTGTTAGAACACATTTTACATTTAAGAACTAAATTTCACTTCCTTTCACACCTTCGCTGGTTATCACTTATATAAAATCTATAGATTAATTCTTATGTTAATTAACTATTTTCATATACTTTTATTAAGGCTCCATGTAAACAGAGAAAAATAAACAAAAACCACAAGTAAACTAGACAAATCAAAAATATTTGATTTAAAGGCCGTATCAACCAGCCATTTGATCTTAAGAACTTCATTTCCCATAATGCTCCCTTTATAAAGTGAGGTACTGATCACAGCTTAACAGGTTTAATGTCTGTATAAAGAGTATGATGAGCAGGGCAGTAAGTAATGCTTGTTTTAATCATTGATCTGCAGGTGATGTTAACTGTTGATTAAAGACTATGTTTATACCAATTTACAAAGCAGTTACAATACTGACAGAGGTCAAACTGCTGCATTTGAGTTTGGCTTCATTACACAAATTGATAAACCCCGTTTTCCAGCTACTGATTGGTCAAAAGTCTCAGTAGAATCATCATTTAAGGATTAAAACGACATTTGTCGCCCCCTGCTGGTCAATGACCTCAATCACACTAATGATTTCCATAACATTTGACTGAAAAACTGCTGAATGGTGCAGCTAACTTTACAGCATATTTACTTTTGTGGCTTTACTGTATATATAGGTTCATGATGTTTAAGTGTACTTCAGTGTAATCACATTAACAATTTCATATGTGATGATTCAGGGGTTTACGATCTCACCGAAACGTGTGATCAACCCCGATTTCAGACCAAAACAAACCATCAGTGACAGGTGGTTGTGGGTCTTTTGTAGACGTTCAACACAAATAAAACTAAACATTGTAAGAATCAGATTCCCTAAGTATCCATGGGAACCGTACGTGTATTGTTTACTTTTGTATGACAGGGAAAGGACTCAGATTAGGTTCTGTCTATAAATCCATCCCATGACCACAGTGAATCCAGACTGGCCCCAAACCAGCACCCTATGACTGTTGGGACTTTGTCTGGTCTGGCCTCACCTTGCTGATCTTGATGGCACAAGGGGCTCCAGGGAAACCAGGTAGACACGTCTTAAAGGCCGACACCTCCGAAGAAGGCGCCGCGGCCGCAGATGTTGATCCCCGCCACCCTGAACTTGTAGGCGGTTCCCTGGCTGCAGCTCCACCTTCTTCATCTGGCTGTAGTCCGGCATCACGCCAGAGTCGTCCTACAGAGGCACGTCAGTACATGAGTCCCAATTCAACTAAAGGTCAATGATTAATGAGGAGTTAGGGACCGTTTACATTATTCATACTATTGAATCCTGACACCAGTGTCAGATCCTCAAAATGTATCCAACATCATATCTGCATGTTTGATGAAGCCAAATTTAGGAATTTTTTAAAGAAATTTTTCAAAGTATCTGGTCAAATTTCAGACATTCCATTCACATAAATAACAGTCCAACAGGCCTCATAGTTAATACACACCAACGTGTACAAAAATACACAAAAGAACACAATAAAATACACCAAGAATACACTTAAAAATAAAAAATTCAATCTATGGATGTCCAATGCCAACATGCTCTGTGAATTCACATGTGATAGGTTGATTGACTGTTATCGTTTCCATCGTTCATTAATCGTTCTGACCAACAAAATAATTACTGTTTAATTCCTCATTATCAACACATATTTTTAGTAACTCAACAATATTTTTTGCACTTATGTTTCTTTATCATATTGATAATATATTGTCTTGTACATATTGTACAAATTAGTGTTCCAATTGTGTGTGTGTGTGTGTGTGTGTGTGTGTGTGTGTGTGTATGTGTATATATATATATATATACATATACATATATACATATATATACACACACATACACACCTTTTTTCCTTTTTCTTGTATTGATAATTTCTTTCCCACTACTTGTTGTTCTACTTGAATAGAGTGACTAACACACAATTTCCTCCTGGGATTAAAAAGTATTCTATTTCTCCACTGTTATCTCTTGGTGTGGACGGCTATTTACGGATTACAATACTTACGTCAACTACGTTGTCATCATATGGGACGTAGTAGTGCGTCACCACCATGTTGGTAACCTTGACGATCCCGACGTCGTACCACTGACTCTCCTTTGCCGCTGCCGCCTTCACCGCCGTCGCTCCCTGCTTCTACACAAACACACAGTTAGTGTTTCTGCTCAGTGCTGCCTCCTGCTGTCGAGGTGCACCACTGTTTTTCTCACCGTGGTTGCCGTGGCGATGCCGTTTGCCACTTCAGCTAGCGCGGCCGCTGCCTGCATCTTTGCTGGACTTGCTTGTCAGTGGAGGGGTGGGGCCAACGTGCTGGCCAATCGGGCCACGGCGCTCGTTACAGCGGATGCTGTCAGCTCGTGTCCGTTGCTCTCTGCTGCTGGGTCGTTGAGGCTGTCGGCTGGAGCAAGGCCCTCTGGAGGAGAAGGGGAAAAAAAAAAAAAAAGGTTCACACACCAGGAAGACATCTGAGGACTTTTATGTTCATGAATCTGAACTCTTCAATGTACGAAGAAGTGAATTAAACAGTAACGCTGGTTAAATATAATTAAATAGGTACAAAGACTACAGGCAGGCAGATGGAGACGGTTATGGTGGAAAAACTAGAATCACTTTGGATTTAAACACAGAAGATTAGTGTTTATTAACAGTTTCAGATCCAGTGCATCATCATAGGTCTGTAGGCCGGTGCTCCAACAGATCCCGATCCTTGTGTATGGAGTTTGGAAGCCGATACCCTGCTTGTAGAGTGCTTTTTTTAATTCCTCCATATGCTCTGTGCTTCTCCATTACCTCGTAGGTGTAGTCGTGGTTGAAAAAAAAAAAAAAAACCCTGCTTGTTAAAAACAAAGACTTTTGTTTTCCAATCTAGCTTGAGGACAGTGTCTTTAATATCAAACTGGAGGAAGTTTATAACAATGGACCGTGGGGTAGCGTCAGGTTTAGGTGTTGTGCCAAGGTACATATCCCCACTGAGAATTTCTTCCCCTGCCCGCGGGAGCATAATTTCATCATTAAAACATCATGATGACTTACCATGGGGATGGTTTTTAAGTCAGTGGATTCCATACATAGGAAGCACATTTCACAAAAAACCATGGCAAGTCATATTTCGTATGTAAAAAGTCATAATTCTGAAAGAAGTGGACATGAGATAAAAAGTCAATTCTGAGGAAAAAAAGTTGAAATGGAGATTAAAAAATATATAATAATCATGAGACAAATTGTCAAAATTGTGCTCTCTGCAGACTGTTTGCCAGGGGGAAACTATTCTGAGCAGGGACACATACCTTGGTACAACACCTAGCTGACAGCTGCTTCTGGGCCAAAGTTCTGAACACACTGGACTTTAAGGAACAAACCTACGGATAAGGGGAGCTCCGTGGTCAGTAAACTTTACACAAACCGGATCATCAAGTCACCCTCGGCGTCTTCAGGCACACCATACATTCGAATACTGTTTCTTCTGGACCCGCTTTCCAGATCGGTCACGTTTAGCCGCAGTTTCCGTCGTTCTTACAGCAGAGCAGGGTCTGTTTAGTTATGGAGCCACTCACTCCTCTTCCTCTGAAATAGTCCGAGCCCGGCCTTGAGCTTCAAGTGTCGTTCCCATTTCCACTAGTTTATGGTTAAGCACGTGTTTTACCGTTATTGTTTCATCTCTCAGGTCCTTCCTTAACTCTTCTTTAAGATCGGAAATAGCTGTGCGTATGTCGCTTTGAAATCGCGGAGGTCTTTGGAAATGGAGTAGACTCCAGGAAGTAGCTGGTCTCGGGTTCATTAGCTTCTTTGCTAGTTAGCACGGCGCAATTTGCGTCACCGGAGGTTTCCATTTGGACTTTCTTCGATCATAATTGTCCAGTCGGTTGATTTTGGCTTCTTTGAGACTTGTCCCATACTCTTCTCTCTGCGATATAAGTTAACGACTTGAAATTCTCAATTCAGGGGATGAGTTCAGGCCGATTGAGACGGAGCAGAAAGTTACGGCCGCCTCGCGCATGGGTTCCACCGGAAGTCAAATATGTGCCGTGACTGTCTTTTTTTTAATGTTATCTGTGATGTTTCGTGTCATTAATTGCTGTTGTGTTTGAGAGTGAGTGACCGGTCTTCTACAGTAATGAACATCACCGCTAACAGACATGGTAAAGTCACCGTGACCTCTGACCTCAGGTTAACAGGACAACATGGCGCTTACCTGTTGGCATAGCACTGTGCTGGGGTTCTGCTGGTTCCGGTTCAGGTTCGGGTTCTGGTTGGTGTGGACGTCCTGTAGCTGCTGCTGCTGCTGGACGAGGGCAGCGAGCTCCTGCTGGGTCAGGACGATGGGGATGGACTGATCCACCGAACCCTCTGCGTCACCTGGAAACAGACACAGGTGAGTTAGCCGTATATGAGGGTTCATGCAGGTGTGTTTGATTGGATCAGCTGCACTTCACCAGCACACTACTGAGGACACTGGAACAGGTACTTATAATCTGGTACAAAGAAAGATCCAAACATACAACGCCGACCAAAACCATCTACTGTTTTTTTTATTTAAACCCTTCTGTTTATTGCTGTGGTTTCCAACCTTTTTTGGTCGTGACCCCATTTTAACCATCACAAATTCTGGCGACCTCAGACATTCAAAACAGAGACATTTTTCACATAAATTAATTTGTTTTTGATCCTGTAATAGTTTTCTATCTATGTTTCAAATACAGGTTCACTTCTGAGGACATTTAATTTGAGAAAATATAGGACGTCTCTGAGCCAGTGAATAAAGGAAGGGGGCTGTGGTGATTTCCATTTCAGGACAATTACCCTTCTCACTAGAATAGTCATAAATGCAAGAGAATTACTTTGAGAGGTGGAGAGGAAAGGTGTCCTGACAAAAAGCCAAATAGGGCACTCAAATTTCTCAAATTAGAAAAAATTAGAATGACACTTTATGCCTCTGCTAATAAATTTTCACAAATCTGGAATCCTTTGTTTCAACTAGTCAGGAAAACAAATTTCCCCTTTGTTACAGATGGACTTTTATGGTCATTTTTCCGCCTGGTCCTGTTTTTGTTTTTTCTATTCAGTAAACACATACCACATCGATATTCTAAATGTGAACCTTTCAATACATTTTTTTTGTTTGTTTAGCTTTTGTTTTTTTGTTGTTGTTGTCTTTGTTTGTGTGTTTTGTTAATGGAGAAGGTCGGTGTACTTGTTCTTGTGTTTGTTTGCATGTAAAAAAAAAAGAAAGAAAAGGAAATTGTGTAACAATTTATTTTCAAATGACGTCACATATGATGCAATGTTTGTATTGCCCAGTTTCTATAAAACTCAAAATAAACAAAGGTTGGGGGAAAAAAAAAATAATACTTTTTTAGAGGACATTTAGTCTATATAATGTATATTATTCTGGACGGAGGCAGTAAATCCAGGTGTAGATTACTGCACAAAGGGAGAATTGGATTTTCCTTGGTTAAGATATGTACAGTCAGTCCAGCTTGTATTTAGAAGGCTGACAATTAATACTGAACAAACAAGAACTCAAACTATGAATTATGAAAGAGCTGCAGCATCTGAAACTGACCACAATGAACATTTGACAGATAAACAGAACCACAGTGCTGCAGTTTCACCTTCAAAGTTTGTCATGTGTGTTATGTATTAGGTTTGTCTCTGTCAACTCACCATATATTTTTTAGTCATAAGTTTTTTTATTATTTTTTTCAATTACTAGAAATTTCAGGCGACCCCACGTGGGGTCCCGACCCCAAGGTTGAAAAACACTGGTTAATTGTTTTTTTTCCCCCACATATAAAAACAAAGAATATAGTTCGTTGTTTGATCGAAAAGTCAAACAAACACACAGACAACTTGTGGAACAAACCCCCCTCCCCTGGCACACATCACCTCCAGGTTACAAAAATAAATAATAATAATAATAATAATAAATAAATAAATAAATAAAAAAACAGTAAATAAATATAAAATAGAGGTACAAAATTCCCACTTTAAATGTCACCAAAAATCCATCTACTGATTTAAACTGTTTAATACCTGCTGATCCACTAATCCTATCAGTACATGTAAATAATTGGTGTAAAATATAGTTATTCATCTTTCGTGGTCATCAGATATGACCTATTTGGATGTTCAGAGGCTCCCTAGTTACCATTGAACACAGTCATCTTCTACAACATTGATTCACCAGTAAAACACTGGGTTTATGTGCGTTAATGATATCTTTGCTGAAAACAGTCACTTTTTCTTTAGTTTTCTCTGTTTTGATGTAATAACCTTTGAATTTACTTTGAGTTTACTGAACATCTACATCAGGGGTGTCCTCAAGAGCTACTATCCTGCATGTTTTAGATGTTTCCCTCTTCCAGCACACCTGACGGTCGTTATCAGTCTTCTGCAGAGCTTGATGATAAGCTTATCATTTGAATCAGGTGTGTTGGAAGAGGGATACATCTAAAATATGCAAGATAGTAGCTCTCCAGGACCAGGATTGGACACCCCTGATCTACATGATCAGTGAATTAAATATAGTAAAAATACATGATTTACAGTTGAAAAATGCAAAATACAGAGGATAATATTATAGTAGATGATGATAAATCACTTAAGAAAGGTCATATATAGAGCAATATAATAATATTAATAATAATAATAATGATAATAATGATATTATAAATAATATCAAATAGAGAAAAATTCATTTGGGAGCTGACACAAATGTAGCACTGGGTCTTTATGGGTTAATTATGTTCCACCACTGTTCAGATGCATAACTTTTCCCAAATAAGTTGATATGAACTAAACAAAAAAAGGACAACTCTTTGAGCACAGATCCTCTTCCTCTGCTTTAATAATAAAGTCTATGATGACAGCATTATCAAAACTATGTCATCTGCGATATTTGATTTGTATAAATGTCACTGAATATCAACTGGTGTGTCTCATGATCAGAGGTCAAAGGTTAAATATGTATGAGTTTTACCGAGTTGTCCGGCAGCCCCGCAGTACTGCCTGTATCGTCACTTGCTGAGCAGCATCCTCTGTTGCCGTGGTAACCGCCAGCTGATCAGGGTCAGCCCTCTCGTCCCCATCAGTGTCGTCGTCCCAGAGTCCACCTCACCACCATCGCCTTCCGTTGACATCAGCTCCTGAGGGAGGGCCGCTGTCTGTGGAGTGCATCTGAGAGACCAGTGGGCGGAGTCAGAACAGGCCAATGGGATTGGTCGGAGTTCATGTGCTGGGTTGGCTCACCTGTGCCGCCTCGCCCGCCTCCACATGAACCTGTAACACCGTCGCTGCTGAGGACATCACGTCCTCTGATTGGTCTGTCTGCATCTGCTCCTCCCCCTGCCTCTGCTGTCACCATGGCGACAGCCTCAGCTTCAGAAGACTCCGCCCTGTCCTCTCCAACCAATGACGAGATCTCCTGCAGACAGACGAACAGAGGGGATGATGGGAAGTCTGAATCTAATGATGGATCATGTGTGGAAAGCCAAATTCCTGTCAGTTTTAGAGATTTAAATAAAATGCCACATTTTCACAACAAGAAAAACATTGTTTTTGTTAGAATCATAGTAGTAAGGATAACAAAAGCTGACATCATTTCATTTAAATCTACAACATTTTCACACATGCACAAACAATAAATCAAGTTTCCACTTCTGATCAGACAAAGTTTAACTCACTGGTATCGATGGGCCAGGGGTGGGTGTGGCCTGTGTTACTGTGGTAACAGCCCTGCTCTGACTGGCTGTGGTGGATGAGGAGGCGGGGTCAGAGGAGGAGGCGTCTGTGGAGTCTCCCCTGCACACCGTCTCCACTCTGCTGGGCTGAAGAAGAAACAGAGAGTGAGGTCACTTCTTGTCACATGGGAGTTCTGTTTATTGCGTACGTTCAATAAAGACAATGTAAACTGTGATTATATGATTATTTGTTGATTGATTATCAGGATGTCTGATGGTTTTATTCCAGGAAATCCAGTTAATAAATGCTGTTTTGGTAATCTGTCCCTAAACCAGACCTGAGACTTTTATTGAGAGGGTCTATGAGAGCAAGAGTAATATAGAACATATAATTGAATAGAAATACAACAGCAGATATATAATAGCAATGGAAATGTGCAAATCAGAGATATATAACTAGGTAAAATTAAAAAAAAAAAAAGTATTAAAAAATGTGCAAATGTATGTTTACATTGTTATATTTGCATTTTTTAAATAGTACTTTTACATTTAAATTTTTTTTTTTTTACCTTGTATATCTCTAAGTTACACACATTTCTATTGTACACTTTTATAAAATGTATGTCTGTATTTTATTGTGATGTATATTAGTGGTTCAGTGCACTGTTGCTGGCCTCTACATGCAGTTTCGTTGCACAACCTGCATAATGACAATAAATAGAATAGAAAAGGTCTTTACAGTCATTGTTACAGGAACAATGAAAATCCATTTAGCAGCAAAAGACTGTATAAAAATATCACACAAAAATACATATAATATATAAAATATTAAATATACAAATACTACTAAAAAATACAAAAGCTAATTATACTACAGATAAGAAAAATGTACATACATAAGGATGAAGGGTAACGCCTATTCTATTCTATTCCTCCAATATGATACTTATTAAAGCACTTAACAGTTACCTTTGACCTTTTATGTGATTAATGATGATAAGAATATTCATGTGACTGTGTTGTCTGGGTGACATAACCCTGGGTCTGCTGTACTTTATTGTCCCTTCTTTCTTTCCGTAGGGTGGGGTTTACCTGTTGCCGTCGGTGGCGGTGTTGGTGGTTCCAGTTTCATGCGTTTCACACGGCGGGTTAGAGCACACCTGAAAACAGACCAAGGTTAATCTCCTCACCACCTTTAACCACTCACTGATCACGTCAACATCAGTCAGGTAGGCTCTCACCTGTCGGACTCCCCCGGCTCCGGCTGTGGTGGCGGTGTTGGTGGTTCCGGTCTCGTGGGTTTCACACGGTGGGTTAGAACACACCTGGAATTAAAATTAAAGAAACACAGTCCTGTCAGTGCGTGGCCTATGGGTACGAACAGCTTAACCAATCACTGCTGACCCGTGGACTCACCTGTTGGACTCCCCCGGCTCCGGCTGTGGTGGCGGTGTTGGTGGTTCCGGTCTCGTGGGTTTCACACGGTGGGTTAGAACACACCTGGAATTAACAACAGTACTATTAACAGCAGAAAAGAACCAGGATTTCGTACAGTTATTGTTGGATTTTAGTCGTTCTTAATAAATTAAGTAGTTCCCGCTTTTATCCAACAGGGGGCTGATACATTAATGAATCCGTAGTTTTTATTTATGACATTATATTATTTTATTAACATTTTATTTGCAATGCTGCTGAACTATAAGACAAATCATCTGGGGTCAGACCTTACAGCAGGGGTGTCAAACATATGACCCATGGACCCACACCGGTCCACCAAAGGGTCCAATCTGGCCTCTTGGGATGAATTTGTGAAATGCAAAAATTACACTGAAGATATTACGAACAACTGGTCATCTACAGTTCAATATGATGGAACAGTGGACAGGACCAATAAAATAATAACATAACCTATAAATGATGACAAGTACAAGTTTTCTCTTTGTTTTGTGTAAAAAAGTAAAATTGGATGAAAATGTTTACTTTTGCCAACTATTGGTTGGAAAAAAAAAAGAAGGGTGAATAATCTAAAACCACCAACCACCTGAAATTTTCTTAAAGAAACATAAGTGAAATTTTACTAATATCTTCCTGTTACTGTACTTATTACAACTGTATTGTTTTGTTTTGTATTGCACGGATCTCTGTTATTTATTAAGTGGGGACTGTAGATGAAAATTAGCATTGGCACTAACTCCAGCGTATTTTACATGTTTATACTGAAATGGAATGTATAAATGTGTTCATTAATGTGGACTGTCCCGCCTAAATAAAGATACATAAATGTTTGTGTATTTGTAGATCCACTCTGATCTGTAAGTTGTAATATACATGTGTCAATAATATACTGAATATTGTTGACATTGCACTTTTTTCACACTAAAGAGACAAATGTGGAAGTTATATTGTTATATTAGTAAACTGAACTCATTTTTCTTAAGACTTTTCAGGTTGTACATGGTTGTTCAGGTTATTCGCATTTTCATAATGTAATTTGACTTCTTTCACACTAAAGGAGAAACATTTTGATTATAATTTATAGGTTCTTACATTATCATTTCTCTGGTTTGACCCACTTTAGATCATATTGGGCTGAATGTGGAACCTGAAATAAAGTAAGTTTGATCCCCCTGCCTTACAGCATTAGAGAAAAACACTACAAATCCCCTATAAACAAGCAAAGAAATATTTTTTTTTCAGTCTATTATACATTTATTTACCACTTTTTTGTGTAATAAAATTTAGGGTTTGTAGTTTTGTATCACCTTACCTCAGAAAATATAGAAGTATTTTATATGACATACTATCCTGTAACATAATGTTAATATCTAACACTAGTTGACCAACCACACAGATCTAAATGACACCCAGGTCATGTGATAATACTTCATTCTGGGTCTGGTTCGGTCCAGGTTCTAACCTGTCGGACTCACCCCGGCTCCAGCTGTGGTCGTGGTGTTGGTAGTTCCAGTCTCATGAGTTTCACACGGCGGGTTAGAGCAGGTGGTTCCACCGTTGAGCGTGGAGGAGGCGGGGTCCACTGTGGGGTCGGAGGACACCAGGTACTGAACTGGTCCCAGTCACTGCAGCTGGAGGAACTGGACCGGACTGGTTAGAGGATATCTGGAGGAGAAGAGGAGGAGGAGGAAAAATGTCAGGTTCAGTCTTTCTATCACAGTTAAAACCAATCAGCTGTTAGTTTTCCTCTTCTGTGATTGGTCAAGCTGTGAGTATGTTAAACGAATGAGTGGCAAGTTCAGGGTATAAACTATATGGACAGAAATATTGAGACACTCATGTCTACAGCTGTAAAATGTCCTGTTGATGATTTGACATAAAAACATTAATATTTCCTCAAAGTTAAATGTGAGATTTTTCTTCCTCAGTGAGATGTAAAGAACGTAGATGGTTAGTTGTGGTAGAAAATTATTATTTACAGTCAGAGCATAAAATATTTTTGAAATGTACTGGTAAAACATTTAAAATCCTAGTCATGAATTAAAAAAAAAAAAAAAAAAAAATCGGTATTGAGAAAAATTAAGTCAAAACCATCTCTGAGGCATTTTGGAAGCAAAGATAATTTAAACCAAACTTACCACTATGATATTCATCCCAATATAAAACTATATTATGACATTTGTCGTTGTTTTGTATCCCAGACCCCTGTTTGAAAAGAAACACCTGAATTTGTGTGTGGATATTTAATTACTGAGCCAAATGGGACAAACTAACCACATGGTAGGGGTTGAAACATTCCCCTATGAAATGGGCCAACCCTTCGCGACCTGTTACATCATCATCAGTCATCGATGCTGCTATAAACAGATGCAAAAACTTTGTTTCCAAAAGTATTCCTCATGCCGTCAGTAGCTGTAACAGCCTCTGTTCCATGAGCTTTGGTCATCTTTTTGCGGCTGAACTGCGGTCTATACCACTTTGAAATGGCATTAAACGGTCGATCAAATGATTAAGTTGTTTACGAAGAATTTATGTACATTTGTGTGTTTCTTTTGTCTCACTGCTGCACTTTTCAGCTCTGTTTACCTCCATCTTGCCAATGATTCGAACAGAATTATGGGAAATTTCTCTATCCCTCCGTTCGTAGTGTGGTCCTGAAAAATCTGTTTCCAGGGCTATACTGCCCTCCACCTTAGCCCTTCCCCTCTGTCTAATCAAGGATCAGGACAACACTACCCCTTCACATATATGCGCAAAACGGAGGGGGTAGGGGTAAGGGGGAGGGCAAGGGGTGAATTGGGTCTTTGAGGGTTAACAGTATCTGATGTTATTGACCTTGTGGACTTTTATAGACCATAACCCTGGCTGAGTGTTTTGAAGTCCTCCTCACCTGCAGCACACGGCCCATGCTGGAGGATGCGACGGTGGCGGTGTTGGTCGTGCCCGTGTCGTGCATCTCACAGGGCGGATTTGAACACACTCTCTCGGTGCCCCCGATGGTTGCCGTGGCGACGGTGGCGGTGTTGGTCGTCCCCGTGTCGTGCGTCTCACAGGGCGGATTTGAACACACTCTCTCGGTGCCCCCGATGGTTGCCGTGGCGACGGTGGCGGTGTTGGTCGTCCCCGTGTCGTGCGTCTCACAGGGCGGATTTGAACACACTCTCTCGGTGCCCCCGATGGTTGCCGTGGCGACGGTGGCGGTGTTGGTCGTCCCCGTGTCGTGGGTTTCGCAGGGCGGGTTGGAGCACACCAGTGTCACTGCAGCAGCATCAGAGTCAGAACAGAGACAGAATCAGCACATCTGATGTTCATGATCAGCCTAAAACTGTTCACAGATCAGTAGTGACAGCGCTGATGAGAACTGTAGTATCAGCGGTACACACTTCTAATTCTTACTCAGCAAAAAGAACACACTATATGGACAAAAGAATGCGGACACGTTGAATTCAGGTGTTTCTTTTCGAACAGGGGTCTGGGATCCAAAACAATAATGACTAATGTCAGAATATAGCTTTATATTGGGATAAATATCATTGTATTGGTTAGTTTGGTATAAACTGTTATATTTGCTTCCAAAATGCCTCAGAGATGGTTTTAACTTAATTGATTTGGTTTTTATTTTAATCCATGACTATGAGTTTAAATGTTCTATCCCTAAATTTCTAAATAATTTTTCGTGTTCTAACTGTAAATAATGATTTTCCACCACAACTAAACCATCTACTTTCTTCACATCTCACTTAGGAAGAAAACTCTGCCATTAAACTTCAAGGAAATATTGATTTTTATAAAACCATATGGACAAAAGTATTGGGACACATCATGTCTACAGCTGTAAGATGTTCTGTTCATGATGATTTGAGATAAAAACATCAAAATTTCCTTAAAGATTATTGGGAGATTTTTCTTCCTAAGTGAGATGTGAATGAGATACAATTTTAAAACCAAACTAACCAATGCAATGATATTTATCCCAATATAAAACTATATTATGACATTTGTCATTTTTATTTTGTATCCCAGACCCCTGTTAGAATAAAAAACACCTGAATTCAACGCATCCACATACTTTTGTCCATATCATGTATTTTCTCAGTATTAAAGTCCACAGCCTGTACCTGTGGAAGCTGCACCGTCTCCAGTCTCTCCCACTGCAGTCGTAGTTACTGTTGTGCTCGTAGTACTTCCAGGGTCTTCTGAAGTAGGTGAAGCCATGATGGAGACGGGCAGATCCTGGACCAGTGGCTGAGCCTCAGCACCGCTGGGGGTCGTGATGAGAGTCACCTGCACAAATAATCAATCAGACCTCATTTAAATAACTCAAATATGAATCAATTCAGCTCCAAAGCCTGAGATACTATATCTAAGGTGCATCCAGACCATCATGACCATCATCTATTATGTCTGAGTGTGGATGAGATTTATCAACCCTTATGATAAAAAATGACCAGAACAGACAAAAGTACTGGGGTCAAACATGAAGACAAGAGCTCATAAACAATTGCACACCAAACCTTAAGTATAAATTTACTAAAACACTCATTTAAATCAAGGCCAAAGACATGAAGTCAAATTCAATTCAAAATAAGCTATGTTACATAAAGTCAGACTATAACAGTATGTTTAACCCTTTTAAGACGATGTGTGGCTCCAGTGACACATTTTGTCTCTGTAACCTCAAATTTCGTTCTGAACATTTACAGATGTTTTCATAATAAATTACAAAAAATGCAAGTTGTTTTTTAGTTTTTTGCTATAAGCACACCTTTCTAAGCATATCAGAATTAAATGTAATAATGATAATTAATGATCAGATTTTGAAAGTTGAGTTCTTCCTGAAAAAAGCTGCAAAAGAATTGTCCAAAAGACATTTTCTGACACTTTATTGCAAAAATAACATATGGTAGGTGGAAAAGGGTTAAAACCATTTTGTACCTGCTTGGGTCCGCTAGCTGCTGCCGTTGCCGGGTGACCTGGCTGGCTAACGTTGCAATGGTTGCCAAAGTAGTGATGGGCGTTGCCAGAGAGGCGTTGGCTGTGGCGACGGCTCCTCCTGCCACCGTGGTCGAGACACTTCCTGTCACCGTCCCCAGACTGGAGACGCCTGCAGAGACAGAACAGCTGTTTATATAATGGAAGGTGACACAACCAAGCCATGATCACACAGACAATGTCTTCAACATCAGATTTATTCTGACAAGAGACTGTTTGCATGGAGACTAAAATTGGTAAGATCTGTTTTCATATGTAACAAAGCATCAAATCAGAATAAATAGAATTTGATTGAATAATTTGCTGTTTGGAGCCTTTTAACTCTACAAGGACTACTATTATATCAGGCCATTTACATTTATTCATGTTTGTTTTGCAGTAAAAGTGTCAGAAAATGTCTTTTTTTGCCAATTCTTTTGCACGTTAACTTTCAAAAAGCTTATTTTTCAAAATCTGACCATTAATTATCATTATTATATGTAATACATGCTTACACTGTTTTATTGTTAAAAAAAAAAAAAAAAAAAAAAAACAGACTTGAATTTGTTATACTTATGAAAAAACAACTGTAAATGTTCAGAACAAAATTTTTTGAGATTACAGAAATAAACTTTCAATTATTTTACATATGCTCAAACATTTTTGTTTATCTACAGCATTCCATTTTCATGTTAAAGCTTCTAATTTTTCAATTATTTCTAGCCATTTTTAGCCTCAGTAGCACATGTAGCATGTCTTATATACCACTGAAAGCTCTGTACTACTGAGAAAAGGCAAACAGCATCTGAAAGCTGAACTTCAAATAGTGAAGGAGTTACGGTCATTTGAATGACAGTGAATGCAAAATGTGGTGTCAGTGACACAACCATATTAAAAGGGTTAAACCACTGAACAGATCATATATTTATTTATTGGTTTATTTAACAGGGACACTGTGCATTGATTCACACTGCTGTAAATGCACCAGAATTGGCCTAATGGCTATTTATCATCTGCAGTCCCTGGACAGATGTTGAATTGTCACCCTAAATAATAGCACAAGGTTATAAACGTATCATTTTATCTATTTTATACACCGCCCAATGAACCTGGATGAAAACCTCTTCTACTAAGACCAGTCTCTGCCAACTGCGATGGTTACAAACACTCTTTTATTCTGGCTGAGTCATTATTTCCCATTTAGTGGAATATGAATGTACAGCGTTACCTGTGGTTCCCTTGACGACCAGCGTGGTGGACAGTGGGTTTGGCACCGACACCTCCTGGTGACACTAGTCTGACCCCCGCTCATTGGGACAGTCCGCAGGATGGTACCGGGGGTCCCTGGGGCTCCTTTCAACACCACCTACAGACACAGAGACCATCATTTTGCTTGTGTACATTTTCCTGCCTCCTCACGTCTGCTGTAACTCTTGGGGTGTTCAACATGCGTTCGTACCTGTGTGAGCCCCCTGCTGGCCGCCTGCAGTGATCTTGGGGCGGTGGTGATGATTTTACCGGCAGTTCCTGGAGTCACCACTTTGGTTGTGAGGATGGTGATTGGACTGTTTCCACCTGCAGGGGGAGGAGCTTCACTCAGTCACATCACTAATGTTTAAATAAAGCTCATTGTGTGTTCAGGTGTGTGTGCAGGTGTGTATTCGTACCTGCTCCGCCCTGCAGCGCAGACATGGGGATGGTTTTGATAATGGTGGTTTCCGGGTTTAGAGGTTGCCGGGGCGACGCCCAGGATGGTGGGCTTGTTTCCTGTGGAGCCGGCCTGTGCCTGTGCTGAGGATGGTGGTCTGTTTCCCATCTGCTGTGGTCACCAGCTTCAGGATGGTTCCTGCTGGAAGAGCGCCCTTTGTCTGGAAGAGACAGAGGACGGGTTAAACATAAGGAAACGTCAACACTGTACAGTATAAATTATGAGATATTTATTAAATACTGCACAGAACAGAAATGATTTAAAACTAATGTACTTTTTGTATTCACATACAATCAACTTTGCTTGTAATTGTCTCCTATTATAATAATATTAATAATAATTATAATAGATTTCTATAGAGCTTTTCAAGGCACCCAAAGTGCTTTACATTATTGATCCATTATTCATTCTCACATTCCTTACATCCCTTTCAATCCCATCACTTTCAATGCCCTCTTTATCTGCTACTACTTTTTATTTAATCATCATGTACTGCTTAAAGATAAACTGATAAACTGTGTCTAAGTGTCAAACCCCAGGCTGATGTGATTATTTTCATTGTGAATCTGATGGTTATTTTCTTTATTACTTGTGTAGTTTATTAAAAGGTAGAAAATCGTCAAAAAGTGTCTAAATGACATCATCAATTCCTTGTTTTCCCACTGTCACAGAGGAAAAATGGAAAAGGGACACCTGCATGTTTAGGAAGACTAGAAACAAATCCTTTGTTTTTTTAATGACTCCAACAATTGTTCGTTATTAAAACAGTTGTTGATTAATTCAGTAGCAGAGTCTAACCCAGGACAGTACCTGGAGGATCTGGGTGACCGGGTTGGTCCCAGCCTGACCAGTAATTGCTCCACTCTGAACTGGTTTAGTCTGGACCCACCGACACCACCTTCCCCAGGTTACCAAGGTTACCAATCTGAAACAACACAGAGGAGAAAAATGACATCATCATTCCGACTTTCCTTGAATTGACAAATGTAAATTAAAATGACTAAATAATAATAATAATAATAATGATAACGACAACAAAACCTATCAATTCATAGACAGTGTTGGCTCCACAATAGGAAACAGCTCTTCTTTAACTTTCCAGACATTTCAATGACACTAGGTTTGATCAGTTCATTACAGATTCTGCATTACACACAAAATAAACCTGTCTGTTTAGACTTGTAGATGTTGAAAACAAAAGGTAACATCTATGACTTCCCATACTCTAAAACTTGGAAATAACTGAAAAATTGAACATTGAGACAAACAACACATAGAATAATAACTGAAGAGGGAAATATTATCCGCTACTCTAAAAGAGTAAGAGCTAACGTTGAGATAACATTTAATTAAATCCCATCGAAAAATAAAAAAATACACCGCAAATATTTACTTTGACATGTTTGAAGAAATGTCACTTTTTCTTTTTTTAAATTGTCATTTATGCCAACAAAACAAAAAACAAAACAAAACAAAAAAGAGGGTAAATCCGTGTCTAGTGATGTCACTCACCAGAGCTCCGCCTCCTCCCACACCCAGTGGGCTGTTGACAAGTGTGATGGTCTTAGTGACTCCGCCCACCACCGTAGTGACCACCTGAGCCTGCTGGGAAACAGTCACCGTGCCTGACTGTGGACGGTGATGATTGGTCGGCTGGGGGTTCCAGGGTGGAGACGACAGAGGCCCCGCCCACCTGAGCAGCTGCGGTCTTTAACATGCGTGTGGCCGGGTTACTCACCTGAGACAAGGACACAGGTGATGAGTTTCAAGGACTGGGTGGAAATACGTTTATTTGTGTACTGTCAGCACCTCCACTGTGGTTCATCTGGATTATTTTTCCATAATTGCACACTCACAACATCCAATCAGATCCTACAGTTGCTCAGACCACCTGACCCCACACACACACACACACACACACACACACACACACACACACATACATACAGATCCAGGATCAGCTGGTTCATTCTGTAGCAGCTATAAAACAAGCGTACCACTTTGACGGGCAGCGTGCTGGATCCTGGACTGACCGCCACTGTCTTCACAATGGTCGCTCCTGCCGGCACGTTCAGCACTGTCGCTGTGGAAGGTGGGATCTTCTGTGTGGCTGCAGCCGCTGCTGCCAGAGCTGCCATGCCGCTCATCTGAGGGCTGCTTCCGATTGGCTGAGAGATCAGAGGGAGACAAAACAACTTATTCACTGTTTTTCAAACGTGTTACATTACTGTTTGGCATTCATCAGAAGTTCCTACCGTTGCCTGACTGGACTGAGCAGGTACCACCATACGAACACCTGCTGGAAGCGTCGTCACGGCAACCGGGGATTTTGGCGCAGCCTGACGCACTGTGACAATGGAGGCTCCGCTAGTGGCACTGGGAGCTGCTGCCACCTTCAGGACAGCTGTTGAAAAACAACAGGTTAGAACAATGATCATCAGGGACTGGACAACATGAAGAAACCAACAACATGACCCAAACACCTACGTCAGGGCACATACGAAAGGTCGTGACCATTCATAAGCAGTTTTGGAGGGAGTGTTTTCTCTTCCCTTTATTAAAGAATTATAATGTCAACTTGTCATGAAATGTTTCTGTTACGTCGTAGTCGTACGCTAAATATACTTTTCAGTCGTCGATGTAGAGTCAGACTATATTTGTGGTTTTTTTCAGCTTCCGTGAGCATAAATCATTTGTTACTATCACTTCAAATTCCAAATTATACATCAATGTATTGACACTAACAAAATGTTACATTGACAAATGAACTCTTTATTTTTATGTCATTTGGCGTAAAATTAATATATGAATTAATTACCTATAAATAATGACAACTCCAAACTTTCTCTTTGTTTTAGCAAGAACAAGTAAAATTACATAACGAACATGAACAAATATGAACAACCTGAGATTTATCAAGAAAAATAAGAGCAATTCTAAGAAGTTTATGTCTCAGTTTATCATTTACACATGACGCCTGCAGCTAAGGGGCTTCAGTTTGGTCAGGATGTTAAGGGGGGGTGTATGACCTAAAAAGTTTGACCAGCTGATCTGGGACAGTCAACAGACCTTGACCTCGGTGACCCCACTCCCTTACTTGTACCTGCAGGGGCGGTGACCTTACCTGGTCCTTTAGCGGCAGCAGCCAATGGGTTTCCAGGCACCGAGGGTGTGGGTGAGGGCACTAGTGTGATGCCAGACAGTGGAATGGCCTGGTTGACTGTTGCTGCGGCAACGGGTGCAGGGCTCTTTGGTGAGCTGGCGCTGGGCGTGGCGGTGGGGACGGGGCTGGAGGCGGCAGCGGGTGAGGCGGTAGCGGGTGTGGCCGGAATGTCGTACTTCTGCAGCTGCAGGACGTAGGTGTCGGCGGTCTGCGAAGGACCCCAGCTCACCTCCAGAGACGTGGTGTTGGCTCGGACCAGCTGGACCCGGGACGGAGCACTGGGACGCTCTGAGGATGGACGCAAAGTTTACAAAGAAAAACAACATCAAAGACAAGTCCGCTGGTTTCTACCACATGTGGACTAAAAACCAACACCTGCCATGGTTTCCAGGTAAATATGGAACAAAACATTCTTACTGTACATTTGACACTTTCAGTAAACTATTTGGATTAGAAGAACCCACCTGTCTCCAGGTACCACAGGTCCTTGCAGCAGACCTGGTTGTTCCAGGCCTTCCTGTATCCGTCCCTGCCGCTCCAGATGTACAGTCTGGAGTTGATGGCGACGCTGCAGTGACCCGCTCGAGCTCTGGGGACGTTTTCCTCCAGACTGTCCATGAGAACTGTCTCCCAACACATGGAGTCTGTTCAGACAGACAGACAGACAGACGGTGAGACCAGCAGGTAAACTAACAGACAGGATGGCATTTAGCAATGGGAAACCTTTGAAATTGTATATTTATTATCTTTGCTGTCTTTGAGTCTTGACTTCGAGTCTGTCTTTGAGCATCTTTGAGTGTCCAAAAAAGCGTTATATAAGTGTGATGTATTATTATTATTATTATTATTTAATTCAGGGGTGTCAAACATGCGGCTCGTGGGCTAAAAGTGTCCCACCAAAGGCGTCCATGGGATGAATTTACAAAGTGAAAAAATTACACTGAAGATATGAATGGTCAAGGATGTTGAACTCATTTTAGTTCAGGTTCCACATACAGACCAGGGTGATGTCCAGTGGGCCGGAGCAGTAAAATAATACAAAGAAGTAATATAAATCAGTTTGACACCCTTGAGCATTGAATGTCACTGCAAATTCATTTCTCAGGCTGGACTGGACCCTATGATGGGCCAGTTTTGGTCCAGGGGCCACATGTTTGACCCCACTGATCTAATGCCTCTGACTGTTTTCATCATATCCAGCAGAATAAAAATCTGTCCCCAAATGTGAGTCATCCAGAACCTAAACGCTGTTACAGTAAAGAACAGACAGGTGTGTGTTCAGGTGTGTGTACAGGCATGTGTGTACAGCCATGTGTGTTCAGGTGTGTGTACAGGCATGTGTGTACAGCCATGTGTGTTCAGGTGTGTGTACAGGCATGTGTGTACAGCCATGTGTGTTCAGGTGTGTGTACCCAGGTTGAGGCAGGCCAGTGTGTTGGTGCACTTCCACTCCTTCTCATGTGTCGCTACTTTGACGTCATCCATCACCAGAGGAACCCAACCGCCAAACACATACATCCTGACAGACAGACAGAATCCACTTATCAGAATCAGAACACTTTATTAACCCTTAGATGCCTGAGTGTCTGGACACTCAACTCCTCCATAAATGGGTCAAAAAGAACCTGTTAAAATCAACTTGTTTTTATGCAGTTTTTGTCATTTTAAAAATAATCCTTTGTGTTGTATTTTGGTCCACAAAAGGATGATTTCATATTAAGAGATATTTTTAAATTTTTATTTTTTTTAAACATTTTAAAAATAATTTTAAAAGGTTTTTAAAACCATTTTGAAAACTTGAAAAGCAATGTATATAGAGTATATAATATGGTATAGAACAGCAAAAGAACAATAGAACAATGTTAACGTCCACTGAGTGAGTGAGTGAGTGAGTGAGTGAGTGAGTGAGAGTGATCAGATGTAATTCCATTATAAATGAATGCAGGTCATTTTGACCCACCTATGTAAGGCTGGGGTAGTAATACAAAAACTACAATTTCTTAAACTCTATACATGGTACATTAAAAATTGAAATAGAATGATGTCGGTAACATGTTTTTTCTTTCCATCTGTCTACCTATACACATACACGTGGATACTAAACAAATAATATCAATATTATAAGTAAAAGAATTACACATGAATGATTGTGCAAAAATATTGTGTGTAATTATAATCATGAGGTTAAGGTGCAATTATACAGTCTGATGGTCACAGGCAGGAACGATTTCCTGTGTTG
Source organism: Sphaeramia orbicularis (assembly GCF_902148855.1). Taxonomy (NCBI): domain Eukaryota; kingdom Metazoa; phylum Chordata; class Actinopteri; order Kurtiformes; family Apogonidae; genus Sphaeramia; species Sphaeramia orbicularis. Next base: position 6,509,238 of record NC_043963.1, read on the forward strand.
TTCAGTGGTAGAGGTCAGTGGCTCTCAGTAAGTTGGACTGGATCAGTACTGAAGTGACATGTGTTTGTGTGTGTTTATGTGTGTGTTTGTGTGTGTGTGTGTGTGTGTGTAGTCATGTGTTTTACTTGTTGTTGATGGTGGTGGCAGAGTGCAGGCTGCGGGGGAGGGGGGCGGTCCCAATGATGGAGGGTTTGTTCCATGTCAGAGAATCTGTGACATGATGAAAAAAGAACCGATCAAAGGAAAAGCAATAAAAGAACTCCGATAGCAGAGGAGTCAAACTCATTTTAGTTCAGGTTCCACATTCAGCCCAGTTTCATCTAAAGTCAGCTCAACCAGTAAAATAAAGCACAATAACCTATAAATAATAATCCAAACTTTTCTCTTTTAGTGTGAAAAAAGTTAAATTATACAACGAAAATGAATAACCTAAACAACAATATACAACCTGAAATTTCTTAAGAAAAATCAGTACAATTTGCTAATACAACAATACAACCACGAATGTTTCCCTTTGTTTCATGCAAAAAAGTAAAAGTGCAATTTTAACAATATGATGCCTCTGCTTGTCATTTACACACGTACAGATCACAGTTGATACACAAAAAACTACAAATACACAAAACATTTAATAACAAGCAAAATACTATTCAAATTTCACATTAATAACTCTCAGGTTGTTGATGGTTTTAGATTATTCACCTTATTCTGAAAAGATAGTAAATGTAAACAGTTTCATCGTGTAATTTGACTTTTTTGCACTAAAACAAAGAGGGAAAGTGTAGTTGTCCTCATTTATAGGTTATTATGCCATTATTTAACTAGTCCCATCCACTTTTCCATCACATTGAGCTGTGACCTCTTAATTATTACCATCTTCTGTGTAATTTTTGTAGACTGGACCCTCTGGTGGACCAGTTTTGGCCTGCGGGCTGCATGTTTGACTAACCCTGTAACACTGGTCTACAAGTAAAATGCTTCCAGAATAAAAGTAGTGAAATTTTACCACGCATGATGTATTTTGTCTCAGTTATATTGTAAATGAGATTGCGTCCTAAATATATCTGAGTTTAAGTAACGGTTATGAAATGACTTTTGATGGTCTAATAATTTTTTTCTGCGACTGTACATGTGTAATAACACTTTATCACATACCTTGAAAACATCAGTGAACCAGCACTTTTAATCTTATTAAAATATGTAACATTTAATCTCTAAAGCAGATAATTTCTAAATAATTGTAGACCAGTGTAATAGAACAATTATACTCATGTAGAATCCATTGGCCAGTGTCTGTGGCACCTTAAAAAGGCATCTCACCGATATCTAGCACCCACAGGTCTCCCAGTCTGCAGCCGCTCATGCCTCCGTAGATGATCAGTCGGTTTCCGCTGCGGCCGCTCGTTACCACGGCAGTGTGACTCTCTCTGGGTGGCGGCGGCGGACCTGATGTTGAGGGAATGTCCCAGCCCACCACACTGGAGCCAGGCCGCAACTCCAGGCAGTACAGGTCATTCAGGTACCTGGACGAACAGGTCAACAGTTACATATTTATATGTGTGTGTGTGTGTGTGTGTTACAGAAGGATCTAGACCAGCCTGCCGATTCCCACCTGGGGATGTTGTTTTTGGGGTCTTCACTGTCATTGGCCAGTCCGCCAAATAGGTAGCAGCGGCTGCCAATCAGAGAGAAGCTGTGTCCAAGGCGGGGGCAGGGGGGCGGCCCATTCTTTGGTGCCTTGGCCTTCAGACGCTTCCACTCCCAGCGACTCGCCTAAAGGAAAAACGATGTTTAACAAGACACTGTGAAGATTTCTCCCATTTCAGACACTTAAGACATCACAGTATTTCACCAAGACTCCAAAGTGACAGGGTTTCAGTCACATGTGCAACTAAAAATAAATCTGTGAAACTACCCAGAAAGACCCAGAGCTGCTTTAGTCAGTTCCAAAATTATCTTTTCTCTCTATTTAACCTTTAAGTGACTGATCACCAATTATTTTAATATTATCCTCTGTATTTTGAGCTTTTTTCAGTGAAAATCAGGTATTTTCCTGTATTCAATTCACTAATCATATAGATGTTCATAAAAACTCAGATATTATATCAGAAACATAGAAAACTAAAGAACAAGTGACTGTTTGTGGAAAGAAGCCAATAACTGAACATAAAAACAAGTGTCTCCAACTTAATTTGGTTAATTTTTTAATTTTTTTTTTATTTGTTGCTCTTTTTGTTGCTTGCTTTGATGATTTTTCTACATTTTGTTGCCTATTTTATTACTTTTCCTTCAATTTTGTGCAGTTTGTTGCTTACTTTGTTCATGTTAGTTATATGTTTATTTTTTTTATTTATTAATTTTGTTCAATAAAATGAACAAATGAATAAAGTTATTTTATATATAAAACATAAAACTGTCTCCCATCCACTGTCATTGATCCAATTCCATGGGTTTTACTGGTGAATCAATGTTGTAGAAGATGACGGTGTTTCCATGGTAACTACGAAGCCTCTGAACGTCCAAATGGGTCATATCTGATGACCATGAAAAGATGAATAACTGTATTTTACACCAATTATTTACATGTATTGATAGGATTAGTGGATCAGAAGTTATTAAACATTTACATCAGTAGATGTTTTTGTTGGATGGTGGATGTTTGGGTCTGTATGGGTTAGAAAATGTCTGTAAACTTCAACCAGAGCAGCCTCCACATGACCCACAGGCCCTGCAGTGGTTTGTCCTCATTCTCAGACTGTGACCGCCCGCTAAAGCATCTGTGTAACACCAGGCTAACACACAATTAAAGCAGCTGCTGTTTGTTGACAACACAACCGATGACAGCTGAACATAATTTGAACTGTGATCTCATCAATTCTGCTGTTTTGACTTGGTTCAACTGGATAAACTCAACAGTTGTGGCATCGACAGACCATAAACGATCACTGTAAACAGAGACGCCAAGCAACACTAATGCAACAACAACACAAGCAATGTTCAAATACAGTATGAGTGAATATTGATGTCAGAAAGACAATAGACACAACATATAACTAATAAAAATTGTTTCATGATTTTTCCGTAACTAATGTTGCCTTCATGTGCTATGGGAATTATGGTAAATACTAGTTACGAACTTGAAAACTGGACATGAATGCCCCCTCATGTCATATTTTCCACTGGAGAACTGGGAAAAAATGTTGATCCACGAGATGAAAATAACCTTTGACCTTTTCAACATGGAGGAGAGCAACAAAGGATTCATGGCAAATGATAAACAACAATCTTATTAACATTGTGCTGCTGTTATCTGATGACTTTGCACATTTATAGTATATACAAAAAAAAAAAAAAAAAAGACTGTGGCAGACAAATAAACATGTCCAAAACTGTTTTACCCAAGTAACAGGTCAGTTGTGTTTGAGCCATTTTTCATTTTGCTATGACAATGAAAGCATTTGAACACAGTGTGCTTGTAATTAAAAAATTCACAAATGGAAAGGTTCATCTTCCCGATAGCACATGAATGCAGCATAAAGGTTGATAATATAATTCCCATGACAGGCTACAAACACATCATAAGAGGGATTAATAAATTTCTGTAATTGCAGGTTATTTTCTCATACCTTTCAAAAAACCCCTGAGTTAATTATCAGTTTCCTATGATTTTCATAATATATATATATATATAAAATACAGAAATCATAGAAAATGCATTGTTTTTAGTTTGCAACTATTGCATTCCATAATTCTGCTGTTCCAGCACCAGTGTCCTTCATCGAAGTCTCGAGGTCTGCTCCACTTTTTAACATTTCCCTTCAGTGTCAGCCTTTAAGTTGAAAGGTTAACTCTCTTGTTATGTTTATTTCTGGGGTGTATAACACAACAGGAGATAAAAAGTAGCAACAATTCTTTAAAACATCTGCTTTAAAATGTAAATTTTGAAGACGGGGTGAATAAAAAAAATATCTTAATTCCCCAAAATGTGTTTTTTTTTTTTCCGTTACTTTTCTTAAAACTTTTGATTTTACTTAATTTTTAGAAAAGAATAGAATTTTTAGTCATTGTGTGTGCAATGAAATTATAAGTGGTACTCCAGTCAGTGCAACAATATTAATAAAACACCAGTGCTTCAGAAACAACAGAGCAAATATGAAATTACAGAAACTAAAATATGATTAGAAAATAGAATATTGCATTTTTACAAAAGTAAGATAAGAATAGAGCTATGTAGACATAAAATATGAATTGGCACAATATTTACAATATTAACAGTATGTATTTCCTCTGAAAACTGTATGTGTATCTATGAACTCAAGGCTGTATAAAAATAGCATATTTATATTTTGATAAATATTGAATAAATATTGCATTGTTATTGCAGAATAGAAGATTATTGCATGACTTATTTTATGAGGTGTCCAAGTTTTTCATGACTAAGAACACTGTTAATCTGCTTAAAGCACAAATAATTAAAAGCTGAATGTATTCTTTGTGTTCAAGTAAATCGTCAGGTCTCATTATATTCATTTGAGGAAAACACAATTTTTGTCCATGTATGATTCTTTACTCACAGGTATGAATAAAACCCTGTGTGTATCCGTCCACCGTACAGGACTCACTCACCTGCAGCTCATACAGGTCGTTGCTGTATTTGCCGTATTCCACCATCCCTCCAAACACCAGCAGTCGTGTCCCATCACACACAAATCCATATGCGGCGCAGCCTGGCGGGACGTCACCACGAACGGCTGGGATGAACCACTGGTTGGTGGCTGCAGGTAACAAAGCAACAGGTAAGTCAGGTCACATGACACAGTGAAGAGATAAAGCTGGAGTTTGGTAATCACCGTTTTTCTAATAATGACAGTATCGGGTGTTTGTAGTGAATTTGAATTTAACCACATTACAGTCTGCTACAAGAGCACGTATCTATAAGTTTTATTTGATTAATTAAACTACACTACACTGCAATTTTAATGAACACGAGTTATATTATATTCATCAGATATTAACAACACACTGAATGAGGTCAGTGGGTGCCCTCTGTGTCCTCTGGTTTGTGTGTCAGTAAGTCAATCACAAATCAATGTGTTCAATAACGCTGTCCAAACATCTGTGTAAAAGCAGCAGAGTCCACAGTCACAGACCATCACACGTCCTGTGACAACAATTTCACATTCACTTGACTGACCTCCACGTGTCAGATAAACCATGAAAAGGTGAATTAAATGCAGGGAAAAAAAGTCTACAAAGAAAGTGAATGAGCATTAACTATGTCAGGATAAAACAGAACACTAGTGTCTGCATATTTAACCAGTGGTGCAAGATTCATTATTACTGAAGTAAAACAGACAAAAGCAGAATCAAAATGTCTAGTATGAAAACAGTATTATTTAAAAAAACAAACAAACAAAAAAAACATACAAAATATCTACTATTGGTAAAGCAGAGCTGGGAAACAAGGTCAAAAATGTCAAAATGAAAAAAAAAAAAGAAAAAAAATCAATCAGTGCAAATAATGATAAATATCAAACTGAAATTTCTGTGCAGTCTATGGGCTAAGTTTTGGCCATCAGTGAAAGCTGAAGAAACTAGATGGTCGGTTGTGGTTTGACTAAATTTAATTTAATAGGATAAACCTGTTGAGATGCAACATCTCCATTTCAAGGGATTCTCAAAACAAGCCACAAAAAAAACCAAAAATTAAAACACAAGAATGGGCAGAGAAAAAAGAAACACAAAGAGACAGAGACAAAAACCAAACAAACAAGTACATCAACATTAATAAGACTGGAAAACTACAACTACAACTGTGACAAACTGCCCATAACTAAAAGGCATTTGGTGTTCGAGTTTATCAACAACTACTTCACATAAACTAAACCCTCCCCAAACTATAACAGGGAATGACTTCACTTACTTATTACCTTTCTAAAATAGAATACGTCTGCAATAAATCTAGAAATAGTTTATGATTATTCTGATTGAGTGGAAGACACAAACCACCCACAGCCGTAGATCAGCTGACAGTGTTATTATCTGTTCTTTAATATCATTGTATTTGTTTGTGTTGTACCTATATTCTGCAGTAGCAGGACGGGGGCGTGTCTGCGTGACGTCGGCATTGTTTTCAGTAAAAACGCGCCATTTCTCTCTGTGCTCCTGCCAGTGCCGCTACGTTAGCATTTCAGCTAAGCCTATTAGCATGGAGCACAACGGCTAACGTAGCCGGCAGGCTAAACCAAAGACTATATTAGCATCAATAGAAGTTTTCTGGCATCAACATCCTGACGGCACAATTGGAACTTTTAATAAAAGTTATTATTTTTGAACAAATGTCAAACAAATAAACACAAGTGAATAGCAATCAGATTACCTTGTTGTGCAATTACCCTGTAATTCATTATAACTAAATGAGTCAGGCAACCGTTATGTTACGCTTAGCACTTAGCTGCAGATTAGCACCGCTAGCATCAGTTACTGACAAACAGTTCATATTAATTCTTTTTATTAAATGGTCACCTGTGTTATAGACGTGAAGCTCATCCACGATCCCTTCATTCCCTCCACCAAATACCACCATCAGCTCCTTGATGGCCACAGCTCGGTGTCCGTGCCGTGGCCGGGGGACCGGCCCAGTCCAGCCCACGACCCGCTTCCACCGCGGCTGCAGAACAGCTGGTTCGGTGGCCATGACGCTGCTGTCAGAATCCACGCTTCGGAGTCCTCGGCGAGGGAGAAAAATCCAAATTCAGCCAGCAGTCGAAATTGGGTTTAAGTTAAAACTGGTATTTGGCTTATTGACAGCGACTCAGAGTTAGCCTTAGCCTGCTAACTATTTCCGGAGGCTAGTAGCAGGCTAATTTGTAAGGAGCTGGCTGTGTAGCTAGCCGTTCCAAACGGGATTTAAATGTACTCCTTTTACATGCAATGACTAATGTGCAGCCAACCATCACATTCAGTAGCTTTATTATCATTAGAAATCCCTCCAGTGACACTTAAGGGTGATCTTCTGTGAGGGTGAAGAAAGATATTAGCTTAGCACAGACTGCAGGGACAGCCCCAGGAAGCCGCCATTTTAGCCCAGTGACTGTTCTGCAGGGTCGGTAAAAATCCGCCGGTAGTGCATCAGTCTAGAAGGAATCAGAAACAACAAAAATGCATTTCTTGCTATGGGCGATTGCGCTGCACGGCCCGTCTATGCATCAACGCACGAGAGCAGTGTGAAGGCTGGAAGCTGGTGTTAAATATGCAGAGCAGTGGGTCTGTGCGCCGGTATGGGAGCCGCCATCTTGCTGCTAACAGCAACCAAACAAAACACACAGCTGCTGAAAATGGCAGAGGAAGAAAGCTAATGGCTAACAGCTAACGGCTAACAGGCGCTAAGGGGCGTCAGCCTGAATATCAATGAACTGTATTAACACTAAACTAAGTATTTATTAACGCTTTATTATCACCGTTTCAGGTAACTATTCCTAGTATTACGTAAAGTACAATCAGAGCGAACAGACAGAATGTGGTTATTAGGTTGTCTGAATTAATTTAGTGTAAATTTAAATAAATCTACAGGTCATTAAAAGTTTTATACAATTTTAACCCATAATTCATTATAATAAATGGATTTACAGGACTGATAAATCTTCTACGCCAGAAAACTGTTCGTAAAGTGTGAAAGGTTGCTTTAAGAGGTTACAACTCAGAGATGCACTGGTCCAAAATATTTGCATCTGAAAACTTTAAAATTTAAAACTAACTGCATTAGTTATTTTTTTTAAATCACATTTTGTTTTGAAATATATTATAAACTTAAGAATTGGTGCGCTTATTAAAATTAATTTGCTGACTGTAAATGTAGTTTATTTAGAATAACCTCTATCCTTTACTTCTTGGACGATTTGAATTAATTTCTTTGTAAATTATATATTTAACACCAAAAATGCATCATCATCATTCATCTCTTGTAAAATTCTTCAACCTGCACCTGGGAGTGGTTCTATATAAAACCATATGACCCAAACACTATTGGTTTTTAATAGGTCAGGAAACATAAAGCCTGACAACACAGGTGCAGTTAATGAAAATTCAGATGATAAACACACCCGAATTGAATTTCAGGGCGAGCAAACAGCAAGCCAACACCACAGGGAATTACACACAGCAAACTTTTATTTTCTCCAGAATAACTTTCTTAAATGCAAGTCTGTAAATAAAACTGCTAATGGTGTAGAGTCAAAAATCGAGCACACAGAGGGTCCAACTTCAGAGATGCTATTCATGTAAGCTAGCCCTCTCCTTATTAGCAAGAGGATCTGCTAGGCTAGGCTAACAACGGACACGTCTTATTTTAATAGGAGCTCCTGACAATCCTCCACCTGGTATCTTGTCAAACTCAGAACGTTCCGTATGATAAAAGCGCACTGGTGTCGATACGATTAAATGAATTATCGAACAAGAAGTGCAGAACTAAGCTAGCCGCTCCTTTGGCTGCCGCTAGCCGAAATTAGCATTTAACTTAGCAAGCACTCCTGAAGCGTTAGCTTTAACTAACAGGCTAATTGATATGTAACAAAACACTAATGTCACACTGTATGTTTACCAAGCGTTGTGACATATGCCGATAGATAGAAACATAGAAGCAGAAGGCAGGCAAAGTGGCTACTATTAACGGTTTGTTAGATTTTATTGAGCTTTTGGAAATGTGCTAATGCTATGCTAATAATTGGTTAGGCTATGAGATGCTTCTTTCCCTCACAAAACATGGCGGCGCTGTCCCGTTAGCTGCTACAATAAGCTGAAAAGCAACGGATTGCGTTTTATTCTTTATGCAATACTTACTCGTTAATAGCTGTAAATTATACGTAAAAGTCTGGTAAGTGGCGCTATGCTATGAGGAAAATGTCCAGACGACTGCAGTTTAAAAAAAAACCCAAAACATCCAACTATATTCTCTCATGCCGCTCAGGAAGACGCCATTTTGTTGCCAACTTTACTGGAGAGCAGCGCGCCCCCTGCAGGACAGAGGAGGAAGAGCTGTCCTATTCTAATACTGGTCCCTCATCTGTGTCCTGTTCTGGTTTTACAGAAAGATACAGGAATGTGTGAAGAAATGACATGCATGTAAACAGACCCCCCCATAAAGAAAACAAGACAGATCCAAGCATTAAAAACATATTTTGTATTTTATAAAATATTTGGCAAAGAATCACATATGTCTGTGAAACATCAATAAACATTAAAAATAAATAGTTGATATGAGTGGTACTGAAAACAAACAAGTCACTAATTTTATCTGATTAGTTTTAGTACCTCTGCTGCTGTAAATCCGTGTATTTATGGTGCCGTGTTGGAATGCTGATGATTAAGGCGAGCGCTGATGATATATATATATATTTTTTTTTTTTTAGTGTAGTTGACAGGAATGTGTGTGATTCACCTGCTGTTCACATCAGTAAAAAGCAGCAGGATCATTGTGATGTGCTGGTAAGCTTATTGGTTTACTAAATAATATGAGGAGGTGACATAAGAGAAAATGTAAAACCAGAAATGGATAACGGATGAAACCTTAGTGAAGCTCTGGGGCTGTATTCACAAACAATCTGAGGAAAATTTCATAAGGCAAAGAGTTGTAGCTAAGGAGTGATGTAGTAAAATTCACAGTGATAAGTCCGCAATCCTCCCACTCATAATTGTTCCACATTATTTGTTTATTTCTATATTTACTTACCTGGTTATTTATTTAATCTACTTGGCATTAACAGAAAGGGAATGGTTGAGTAAAACTATTTCAGATGTTTTTGGTACATGACCATGATTCATGTTGTTCATGCAACAGTATAATCTATTGTTCTTTATTAATTCAGTACCATAAAATGTTTAGAGAACATTTCCTCTACATCACTGACTTTTCCACTGTTTTCTCCTGTATATGATCAACTCTTAGCCTTTATGAATGCAGCCCCTGGTGTCTCTGTAGATTTTAAACACTGATAAACAGACTCTGTCCAATTAATAAAACACTAAATCATCTTTGGTCCTTCGGGAAAATATAACAGTGTGACAGCATCATGCATGTCGATCGGTCAAAGAGTTCGAAACAGAAACAGTCGTTCATTTGTGTTCAGAGGAAAGATACTCCAGCTCATCACTTTCCTCTGGGCCTCTGGACTCTGCAGAACTTCTCTCCGCATCTGATCCAAGACATGACGGGATAAAATGAAATGTGAGATGAGGAAAAGATATAAAATGAGTGAAAGAGGAACTTTGAGATGTTCTATATGGTGGCACAAAAACAACATGAGACGAGGCAGCATGAAACGATAAGTGAAATTCAAAGCTAAATATTAAAACAGATAACAGAGCAAATGAAATTAGATGTGAGATGAGAGGTAAGGTTTAAAATGTTAAAATGAGAAGAGAGATTTGAGCTGAAACATGAAGACATACAAGAAGCGGTTTGAGTTGAAACAAGTTCAAATTGTGTTCTGAATAAATCGTGTTTGTGTGATTTACATACAGATGTTTTCAGAGGAGAGTAGTTCAGGTGTGTCGATTCTTCCCTCCTCGTACAGAGCATTCTTCACCAGTAAATGCTGTTTACTGGGATTCAGCTGGACTGAGAGAAACAAACAGGAAAAACTCACACATGTAAAACTTCTAAACATACATGAGTGTATTTTCCAAACATTGGAGTCAGCTAGTTATGGTCTTGTAATGACACTGACAATCACAATGAATGGCTTTTACCCATCACAACCCATGCACCCATTTTCAAAAAAAAAAAAAAATTACCTTGTATATATCTTTTATTGCCTGTATATATCCTGAAGTATATGTATTTTATCTGTAGTGTAGAGTTTAAAGTAGGGAGATTTTTGTATATCTTGGTATTTTATCTTTCTATACTGTCAGTGTTTTCAGTGTATATTTTCAGTGTAATTTTGTGTGATATTTTTATACAGTCTTTTTGCACTTTAAGTGTTTATGATGTGATTTAAATTTTTCCTGTGACAGTGACCGTGACCGTAACAGGGTTGCTGCAGGTATCAGCAAATAAGATAAGATAAGACTTTATTGATCCCACCATGGGGAAATGTAACAGTATCCAGCAGCAATATGCAACACACCAGTGCAAAAGAAAGGCAGGTAGGAATAAACGTTCTTAAAAGTATAAAAATTTAAGTATAAAGTTTTGTTTTGTTTTTTAAAGTATTTACATATTTACATAGTGCTTACACATATACATGATGTGATATGGGGATGGTGGAGGGTTACTGTGTACTGTTATAAAGTCTGATGGCTGTCGGGAGGAATGACCTGTGGAAGCGCTCCTTGCACAGGGGATGTAAAAGTCTGGTGCTGAAGGAGCTGCTCATCTAATTTAATTCTTTTTAATGCCCTTTTTAACCTCCTAAGACCCAGGAAATGTCAGCAAAGTACAAGCTTTTTTTGTTTTTTTATAAAATGAGTGCCTATGTTGGAAACATCATGATGCAACAGTTTTTTCAGATGCAGTTTTTAAAATTTTTATGGAATGTCCTTTGTGGTGGACGGTTTTGTTTTCTTTTTTTTGTTTAAAGTTGTGAAACTGTTGTCCACAAATGTGGACAGAAAACCCATAGCTGGGTCTTAGGAGGTTAATGCCACTTTAAACAAATTTAATGCCCATGTTCAACTGCAGATACAGTTTTATATATAGTTTTATGTTGGTTTACCATCAACAGGCTTTAACCAGGTTCTGAATAGTTCCTCCTCCAACCACTTCTGCTGAAACTTGCATTTTCCCATTTTTCCAACATTTGCTAGTATTCCCTCTGCTCTTTCGCCACAGCATGAGCACGCTCACAGCACGTTGCATTCCAAGCATCCGGTGTTGTGACTTTGTGTATTGGCCATAAACAATAGACAATTAAAGGGTTCCACCTGTCAATCATCACATTATACTTCCAAAATTATTTAATGTTTATATAATCAAAATAAATTGTGAACAACAATGCTTTTTTCTATCAAGTGTATTTAATTTTTTTAATCCATCTGGACATTGAATTTAATGGTTTTTAATGCCATTTAAGGCCTTCATTTTCACAATTTTTTTAATGACTTTTAATGACCCGCAGAAACCCTGAATAAAGATCTATTCTATTCTATCTAATATTTAAGTAATGGCAGTGGTTGATGTTTATCTGTTGCAAATTAAAGGTTGTTTAATACAGTATATGTTTTGTAATTGGATTTGTGCTCATTTATAGATGGTGTAATGAAGAGCTGAAAGGTTAAAATAGTTCAGTTATTTTTTAAGAATCAAGATTTTTGGTTAAATAAAGACAAACAGAAAATAATATCAACCCAAAATTTCAGCATCCCTAGAAACGTCAGTCTTCTACGTCTTTGTACCTGAGGGACCTGGAGACGAGGACTGTAGGGACCCTCCAGGAGAAAGGCATTCTGGGACCTTGCAGACCCTCGGCTGAATTGGTCCTGCGCCCCCTGCTGTTTCTGGTCGTGATATGACTCCTGACTGAGGTGGAAAATTGTACTGGTCCTCAGTGGGGACAGAAGGCTGCTTTGACTGGGACTCTGGGGGCCCAGTCTGACTGTGGTAATGGTCTCTGGTGGACGGGGACAGAGACCTCGAACAGGTCCCATTAGACTTGAATTGGGTCCCAGTAGGTCCTGAGAACTGGGAGCGAACATCATACTGGGAGAAACCTCGACTCTCATCGGTTTCACATGGACCGGCAAATGAGATGAGGAGGAGGGGAGTGACGAGGAGGAGGAGGAGGAGGAGGGGGAGGAGTGGAGTGGGTGGGGAGGGGGTGTGGGAGGAGGAAGAGGATGGGGCCAGGTAGGTGTCCTCCAAAGGTCTCATCTGAGACAGCTGGTTGGACAAAGCCCCTATACAGGAGTCCAGAGACCGGGGTGGTCGAGGGAAGGAGCGGGAAGGGGGTTGAAGGCTGGAAGGGAGGGAGGAAGAGGAACGAAGGGAGGAAGTCTTCCTCAGGATGCAGTGGATGTTCTGGAGTTTCTCGACCACCTGTGAGAGGAACAAAGATGTAAACAGAGGTGGACCCAAACTGGAGCCCTGAGGGACGCCCTTGTTTACATATATTATGTATTTGAAACCTATTTCATAATGTGGACAATACGACTGTGTATATCATGTGATACTACAAATATGTCCACTCATGAACTGATAATATGATTTCCATGAAGATACTACATGCATATATTCCATACATACACATGATCTTGCAAATTCAGCTGTCTCACAAATATTCAAACTTGTAAATAGTCTCATTTCTATTGAAACTGGAGTTACTCTACATTATTGCCAGACGTGTACATTATATTTAATTTGGACAAAAACTAACCTTATTGTTCTGATTCAGAATGTTAAATCTCCCTTTATGAAAGTATGTTGTACCAGTTTGAGTCTTTTGCTTTTAACTCAAGCGTTTTTCATTCGAGGCAGAATATGGATCTTTATCACCATAAACTACTAAATTCATTCTATCGCAATATATACAGTTACCATGATATAAAATTATATAAACTGTGACAGATTTTGTGCTTTTGAGTTTATAAGTGCTGCATTTTTTCTGACAGCTGAGTATTACAAACATCAAACTCATCCATCAATGGTCCAGAAAACTGTCGACAAAGAGGAGTTTGAGCAAGGAGAAAAAAAAGTCCAAAGTATGGCACGCACAAAAAAGTCCAAGTTGTAATGTTGTAGAAATGTTGATTTCAGATAACAATGGAAGGAACAAAACTTAAATTCCAGGACTGTCATGTATTTGACACAAACTAGTCCCATGGTTTCCAACTAATCAGATGATGAGAAATGTCCTGTTTTGTAACAATATTATCTCCATCCATTTTAGATGATGACAGATTGCTATTACAACTATATTTCCCATCAGTCCATTAAGGAATCAATTAGAAATCAGACCAACACATAGAATTAATAGGATGTTATAAAATCCCATCCCTTGTTCTGTTAGCGTGTAAACAATAAAGATCACAGGGTTATTATTCCATAAAGACCCAAACAGCCACTGGTGACACAAACCATCTACAGACATAAGCCTTTTAATACCTGTTGATCCACTAATCCTATCAATACATGTAAATAATTGGTATAAAATACAGTTTTCATCCCTTTCATGGTCATCAGATGTTCAAAGGATGTTCAAAGGCTCAATAGTTACCGTGGAAACACCCTCATCTTCTACAGCATTGATTCACCAGTAAAACCCGTGGAGTTGGATCATTGACAGTAGATGGAAACACTTGTTTTTACATTCAGTTAGCAATATCTTTGCTGAAAAAGTCCCTTTTTCTTCATTTTTGTCTGTTTTGATGTAATTAACTTGGTATTTACTCTGAGTTTTCATGAGCATCTACATGAGCTGTGAATTAAGTATAAGAAAATACATGATTTACACCAAAAAATGCAAAATACAGAGGATAAGGTTATTTGAAAAATTGGTGATGAATCGGTTAAGAATGGTAGAAATAGAGAAAAATTCATCTGGGAACTGCCACAAAAGTAGCACTGGGTCTTTATGGGTTAATGATCCTCAACGGAAAAACATGAGTGTATCTGCTGCTGAGGCAAAAGTGTGTGACTGAAGCGCATCTGACCTCAGACATGGCGGGTCTCTTCTTCTTCTTCTTGTCCAAACAGTTGCAGGCCAGAGCCACCATCTGCATACAGCCTGTAGGCTCTCCAGCGCCCCCTGCTGTGAAAACAGACATGGTCAAAATCCAACAGAGAACCCACTACAGAGCTGCTGAGGATGAAACACACTGACCTGAGATCAGCCGCTGATCCAGCTGTTTCCTCCAGTCGGCCTCAGTGTCCTGAACCTCGTTCACTATGTCCCTCTGCAAAAAAAAAAAAAAAAAAATTACAGACTGCTCTGGTTGGCTGAAAAGTCAAAACTTGTGTTTCCCTCTGTAGCTGTTTCTGTATCTGTGTTACCAACTCCATTCAGAGGGTTCAGGCTCATCTTTTGTCCATCTTTGATAATCTTTTCAATGTGAAACAGTTTAGTTAATTTCATTTTCATTAAAGGAGTGATATTTAGCTTTTTTAAATGGAATTCTTCCTTTTCCAACATTTCCCTGTGGTCTCCATAAACTGTAAATGCTCTGCTTGGGTCTGAATTCTTCATTCATTCAACTCCACAGGTCCATCTTCAACCCTATTTCTGAGTAATGACACCAGAAAGGTGGTTTGGAGCGCTGGCCCTTTAAATGCACATGAGCCACTTCAGGCCCCGCCCCCTCCAGGTTGTCAGCTGTGCTGCTCTGTCCTGTTCAACCAACAACTGAACATTTGAGGTAATGGGCTCCAAGTCTGGACATATTTTCAGCATGGACTACAACCACTGCTGCAGACAAACAATTATGTTGTACTCGGAAAAATGTTCGTCTAACGTCTGGACCTTATACGTGCAAATGGCAAGTGACTATTTTTGGTCATTTCTGCATACATTACAAGACAGAAGTTGCTTTTTCCATTGACCCTCAAATTGTGCGAATATAACTTGCACATAAAAAATTATCTAATGGAAAAACAACAATTTTGCCAAAACTCTCATTTCTCGATTAAAAGTTTTAGCACTGGCAAAAGGTGGTTTTTCAGGCATAGCGCAATTGATATATCAGACAAAACTGCAATGGAAAGACCTTTTTCTGCAACTAGAGTCACGTGAATTAAAAAAAAAATCAATGTTGATGGATGTTGCAACAAACGAAGAAGAGTTTTCAAGAAAACATGGGGCAGTATGTGTGGACACACCAGAACCCAAATCATTTTTTAAGTTAGTATGGGATAGAGGTGTAATATATAATAATAATAATAATAATGAATATATCTGTAAATCAACACTATATTTACGTGTGTCACCACGTTTATGGAATAACTTCTCGTGTCATCTCACAATAATAAATAAACAAATCATCGCATTTGTGATTTAATGGAAAAACCGACATCATGCACTTCTGTTTTTTCAATATTTAGTAAATATCAGTAAAGTTTCACACATATGTCCAATGGAAAAGCGACTAGGGACAGCAACAGTTTTAAAATACATGTTCTTTTCACCTTACATGTGTTTTTCTTGTAGTTTTCATATTAATTTCTTATATTTTTTACTTTTTTTGCCACTTACGGGTAAGAAACCAATTATGATAACTTCATTGACCTTGATTTGCTACAAAACAATAAAACATTTTGAAAAATTTTACAGAAATAATAGTCTTGTTAAGTCCAGTAATAACTTTCAGAGTCCCGTCAAACACGTCAGATCTGAAATGTGCAATTATCTGATTATTACTAACTGTTATCTTATTTTTACAGTCACTTAAACAGGCTCATTGAGGTGAAAGAGATGAGAATGTGTGTTCTGACCAAATATCTTTCTCTTCCTGACTTCCGGTCTTTTTCCAGTGCCCGCCGACCCGTCAAAACCTCCAACAACACCTGCAGAACACACGCAAAGTCTTGGTTTAAAGACTTATAAGACATTTAACAAACGGACTACATTTCCCATCAGCCTCTGGGGGAGGGACTCACCACTCCAAAGCTGTAGACGTCTATGGTGGTCCCCAGCTCTCCGTTCCTCACATACTCATCTGGCAGGTACGCCAGCGTTCCTCTCACCGTTGCTGTTTTTCCCATTGTCGTCGTCTGAGCCCGTGAGTTTTGTCCCGAAGAGTTTCGAGCACCAAATCGAGCCAACCCGAAGTCTGCGAGCTTCGCCTCTAGGTGGCGGTCCAACAGGATGTTTGAGCTGCAACACAGACCCCAAACATCTCTGACTTTAAACCAGTAATAACAGTAGTATCGGTGGTAGACGAAAAGGAGTAAATAAGTCGTATTTCAACTTTTAAATAGTTTAAAAATGACCTAAATTATCATCATTAGTGTTTAGAATAAAGAGCTGTGAAGTTCTGCCAAAGATGCCAGTGTATTATATTATAGAGATACAATATAATGACAAAAATACTGGGACACATCATGTCTACAGCTGTAAGATGTCCTGTTCATTCATTCATACATTCAGAGCAAGTGAGTGAGCAAACGACATTTTTAATCTCAACAACTCTTTTTTTCCTGGCTAAATAAAGGTGAAAGAGTAAATAAATAAAATATATAATAATAAATTATATTGCACTCATTCTCTTTATTTTAATTTAATTGTGCAAAAACAGTATATGCTGTTTTTGTCTTGTTACACTTTTCTAAATAAAAATAATGGACAATGTATTTAAACTGAAATGCATTTAAACTAAAGAAGCCTGTTGTATAATGTAGAGAGTAAAAGCAAAATGTTCTGAGAAAAAAAGTACTAAATTAAGGTGCATATGTGCCTTAGCAGTTTTGATTTGTCATTATTATTATTATTATTATTTTTATTTATTTATTTTTGGTAACATTTAAAGTGGGATTTTTTTTACTTCTATTCTGTATTTATTTACTGTTGGTTTATTTATTTATTTTTTGTCTTTCCTGTAATCTGGCGGGGATATGTGCCAGGGGAGGGGGGTTTGTTCTGCATGTTGTTTGTCTATTTGTTTGACTTTTGGATCAAACAATGGAACTACTGTATGTTCTTTGTTTTTATATGTGAAAAAAAAACAATAAACAGAAGGTTTAAAAAAAAAAAAAAAAAAGGTACATATGCCTGAACACTACTTCTAGATACAGTCTGGTGCCTCAGTGGACGATCTGCTGATGGAAGCAGAACTGCACTGTGTTTGTATGTCGATCTACATGCTTCCATTTATGAAACACTATCCAACATGGACCAGACGTTCAACCACATCACACTGTCATTGGTTCTTCTGTTCCTCATATAAACTGTCCGCATCTCAGTTCCACTTCCACATGCTGTGACAGTGACAGCCAGTCATGCGGCGTGGTGTAATGTCATGGATCGTGTCGTAACGTCACCTCTTGACATCTCCATGAATGAGCCGTTCTTGACCTTTTGGGGGGAAGTGAAGGAACTCCAGGGCCTTCGCTGCTCCTTCAACCACAGAGACCCTCTGAGACCAGGAGAGTCCACCTTGGTCCTGCACACACCAGTAGGTCAAATAATGGTCAAAAACAATCCCTGTGCAGGTATAGTTTATTATACATTGACAACTAATTTGGTTAATGAAGTAAATTAAATCTGATTAACCCTTAAAGACCCAAACAGTTATTGGCAACCAAAACCATCTACTGATGTACAATGTTTAATAACTTCTGAACCACTAAACCTGTCAATAGGGTGAAATAATTGTTGTAAAATACAGTTTCTCATCTTTTCATGGTCATCAGATATGACCCATTTGGACGTTCAGAGGCTCCGTAGTTACCGTAGAAATACAGCCATCTTCTACAACATCAATTCACTAGTAAAAACCATGCAGTTGGATCAATGACAGTGGATGGACACACTGGGTTTATGTTCAGTTAATGATATACTTCACTGAAAAAGTCACTTTTTCATGAGTTTTCTCTCTTTCTGATATAAAAACCCTCAATTTTAATCTGAGCTTTTATGAACATCTACATGATCAGTAAACTAAATATAGGAAAATGCCAGATATTCACCGAAAAAATGCAAAAAATACAGAGGATAATATTATAATAAATGATGATCAATCACCTAAGAAAAGTTAAATATTTTATTTACAAATGTAGCGGTGGGTCTTAATGGGAAAAAACATGACACAAATAACCTTATATAAATAGCCAAACTGTTAAAAAAAGAGAGAGAGAGAGAGAGAGAGAAAGAAAGAAAGAAAGAAAGAAAGAAAGAAAGAAAGAAAGAAAGAAAGAAAGGAAGAAAGGAAGAAAGCATACCTTAAAAAACAATGTCTGTTTTTAATTCTACACATGCTCAGACCTGTCTATTGTCTGGGATTCACTGGAGAAACTGAAAAAATGCATTACTATTATTGATTGAATATTGTACTTCTTTCACAATTTTACTTTTACAATCAATATGTCCTTCATTAGCAAAGAAAAATAGAATATCTTTATTTGTCATTGTAACATGTACAATGAAATCAAAGTGCTTTGTTTTCATCAGTGAAAAAAAAAACAAAACATCAGCATGAAAAGTGGCCTTTAGTGGATGGGACTACATGTAGTTCCATGCACTAAAGGCCAATGGGTCCAAATTCAGGTCCCTGTACTATAAATGATGACATTAGATGGTTAAGACTTATTTTTAGGTTCGACTGAGGTTAAGTCTGCAGGAAATCAGTACAAGTTAATGTAAAACAGCTTAAACATGTGGATAAGCATGTGTTTCTCTGTGTGTACTTGCAGGGTTTTCTTTGGGTTTTTAGAAGGTTCAGGTGTGTATGAGTTCTGGCAGTTTCCATAGTTGTTGAAGACTTAAGTGAATGAGAACTTTTCATTACAAATGTATAATTTTTCAATTTTCATCTGTGATCATGAATAAATCTTTGAAAAAACTCTGTGTTTACATGTTTGTGTATATAATTGAGGAGAGCATTTATTCGATCCTCAGTATTTTGAGGGTCAGTGAGTGTTTTCTGGGTTAAGATTAGGTTTGGGTTCTGGGCTGATGGATGCATTAGATCAGTGGGATGTCCTCAGAGGGACGTCCATGTGTCTGTGTCTTACATTGTGCAGCTGGTCCTCCAGTGAGCGGTTCTCCATGTAGCTGTAGATCAGACAGAAGGACCCTCCGCCTTCACTGACGCCCAGTAGGTCTACGATATTTGGATGTCTGTACCTGAGGACACATGGAACTGTGTTTACAACAGACCCTCAGAGATGTTTAGTTCCATCCAGACCAATAATAACATTATTTCATCGTATAAAAGTATGATGTAGATACAGGCTCTATTTACAAATGGAATGAGAACACTTTACATTTGAAGCCAGAGCATCTGGAGCTCCCCCTGGTGGCTGACTGCAGTATAGGTCACACATACTTTCCACCTTTATTCAACATGGCAACCAATCACTGATTATTATATCAAAAATAACCCATCATGTACAGTTTTAAAAACAAACAAAAAAAAAAACAAAAAACAAAAAACAGAGCAGATGACATCCTCCATGTGTTTTTTTTTTCTCCTGCTACTTTGTTACCTCCGCCAGGAGGTATTGTGATCACTTGGCTTTGTGTGTTTGCGTGTTTGCATGCGTGTTTGTTTGTTAGCAAGATAACTCAAAAAGTTACAGATGGATTTTCATGAAATTTTCAAGGAATGTTGATACTGGCACAAGGAAGAAATTAAATTTTGGTGGTGATTGGGGGGGGGGGGGGGTCTGTCTCTGAGTGCTTTTCTTGTTTGGTTTGGTGCATATGTTATGTGCGTATTAATTTATTCTCTCATCTTCCATTTCCCCTTTCGGGAATTTATAGTATATACATACGCATCTCATTGTACCTTGTTTGAAATGTATTTGTATTTGGAAAAACCCCAAATACAAGGGGTGGTGGTGGGCGGGATTTTTGTTTGTTTGTCTGTTAGCAAGATAATTACCTCCGCCAAGGAGGTTATGTTTTTGCCAGGGTTTGTTTGTTTGTTTGTCTGTCTGTCTGTCTGTTTGTTTGTCTGTCCGTTAGTGTGCAACATAACTCAAAAAGTTATGGACAGATTTGGATGAAATTTTCAGGGTTTGTTGGAAATGGGATAAGGAAGAAATGATTAAATTTTGGTGGTGATCGGGGGTGGGGTGGCCCACGGGGGGGGCCACTGATCAGCCTTGGCGGAGGTCTGCGCTCTCCGAGTGCTTCTAGTTCAAAAAGTTATGGAGGGATTTTGATGAAATTTTCAGGAAATGTTGATATTGGCACAAGGAACAAATGATAAAATTTTGGTGGTGATCTGGGGATGGGGGACTAATCTGCCTTCGTGGAGGTGTGCTCTCTCTGAGTGCTTTTCTAGTTTGATGTGTTCTTTAAAAGACTCAATAAAATGTTGCACACGCTGTCTACATAAAAAGGGGTGGATAAGACACGCATAATGGGACACATGAAGGCGTGGGACGTCACATGGTGGGTTGGAAGCATGCTAGAGCTGGAGACACTGCGGAGCCAAATTGGTGGATTTAATTCTTTTGTCGGATAAAATTTTTTCCCCTTTCATATGGATTATTGACCTCTGTGGAGCTGCTGGGACCAACGTGGGCCGATCCGATTCAGGGGTTTGAACTGCTGAAGCTGCTCAGAACTAGACACGGAGAAGCTGCATTCAGCTTCTATGCTCCACATGTCTAGAACAAACTCCCAGAAAACCTCAGATCAACTGAAACACTCAGTTTATTTAAATCCAGGTTAAAGACCCACCTGTTCTCAGCTGCATTTGAATAGATTTTTTTTCTCTTTTTTTTTTCACGCCTATAATTTTTATTGCTTCCCTGCTGTAATGCTTTTAATGTTTTATGTAAAGCACTTTGAATTGTCTTGTACATGAAATGTGCTATAGAAATAAACCTGCCTTGCTTTGCTTTGTGTTTAATGATTTGAGTTAAATGAGTTGTGTTGTGGAATTGTTATGTGGTTGCCTTGTGGTTTAATTGGGGTATTTTGGTGTAAATTCTGGATGCGCTCGAGTGTGGGGTGTGTGGGAATTTCACCTGTGGAGATTAAAAGGTCAATACAGTGCCAAACGCAGACTTATTTTGCCTTCATCTTATTTTCCCCCGCTGATGGTTAATCAACCCGTGTCCTTAAAATCTGTTGTAGCAGTGTTGCTTCGGAAAATAAGTGAACTGTTCCATTACTACATCATACACACTGGTTTGATTCTGTTTTGAGTTTTGATTTACTGGGTGAGTGTGGATGAGCGGAAAGAACAGATGAGGAAAAAATAAAGAAGACACTGACATGAATGTGACAAACTGAAAAGCTCATAATGTGAGGGCACAGAGGTGTGACTGTTAAACTGTGCGATCTGTTCCCTGTTTTCAGATCAGATTTGAGAAACGTGAACAAAATCTAGCAATGCTGAAGTCACGTCAATGATGAGGCAGAAGTGTGAAACATCCGCACAGTCATCCGAAGGAAAATAAAAGACGACGCTGATGAGTAATATTTTCACTTCTGGTGTTGTGCAATTGAAACACAGATTTGCACGGGCAAACAGCCCTGAAACAGTGAACAGGAATAAACACAACTACTTCAACAATATGCACTTTGGCTCCGGGTGAAATCTAGGAATCTGTGTCTGCTGGAAAACATTCAGATAAATGTCACTGAAGATTTATACGGTTTGGTAGAGGAAAGTTTTTGGTTATTGACCGATTATTACATGTTTAACCCTAACCTCTCAGCATGTACAGATGTATTGTATCTTTATAAAAAGTCTAGAGTTTTTACAGACATTATGGCGTCACATTTTGTACTGAAATGTCATTAATTCATCATTCTATCTTATTAAACTTGAAATTGTGCCTTAATAATGAATATTTACATTTACAAACTCCTTTCACAAACAGATGAATAATCTAAAACCATGAACAACTTGTTATTAAACTTGTTTATTAAAGTGAAATTTTACCAATATTCTGCCTGTTACTAAATGTTTTGTGTATTTGTAGATCCATTGTGATCTGTAAGATGTAATGCACATGTGTAAATGAGAAACTGAGGCATAATATTGTTAAAATTGTAACATATATTGTTAAAATTGCACTTTTTTGGATGAAAACAAAGAGAAAATTTTGGAGCTATATTGTTATATTAGTAAATTGTTCTTTTTTTCCTTAAGAAATTTCAGGTTGTATATGGTTGTCCAGATTATTCACATTTTCATAGTGTAATTTTGCTTTTTTCACACTAAAAAGAGAAAAATTTTGATTATTACTTATACTTATACTTATACTCATTCATTTTAATGCCTGGTACAACTAAAGGTACATTTGTTTGGACAAATATAATGATAACAACAAAAATAGCTCATAAGAGTTTAATTTCAGAGCTGATCCATTTTTTCCATGTTTTCTTGATAAAAACCAAAATCACTTCAGTTCTTACATCAATATCTATGGCATTGTACTGACAAAAACAGTACTTTTAGGCATTCCATGTTTTCTTTTCTGTCTGTTTAAGTCACATGATGCACACAGGAGTTAGGACTGGATTGCATAACTATTGTTTTTGATGACTTTTGATGGTCTAATAATTATTTCCGTGACTGTTTTTTACTGATCTGGCCCACTTTCGGCTGAATCTGGCCCCTGAACTAAAATTAATTTGATGCCCCTTGTCTAATGCTACGTTCGCACAGCAGGTAAAAGCGGCCTAAATCTGATGTTTTTGTATTTGACTCATATCTGATTTTTTATGACAGTCTGAACAGCACAAATCTGATTTTTTTCCAAATCAGACTCAGGCTACTTTCATATGTCGTCCTAAATCAGACACAGATCAGATTGTTTTGCAATGTGACTTTAGTCTGAATTGTCATGTTGCATTCCATCTGACTTTTACATCACTGAAATGCAACAGACATCACAATTCTGCACTGGAGGAGGTGGGACCTGGAAAGCTCCATATTTACTTCAGTAAATACAGTGGGCTGTGTGTGACGTCACATCGTCTTCTGTGCATGTGGGTCAAATCAGGACCATATGTTCACACGAATCTGATGCCATCATATTTGAATTATAATATGAACCATGCAAAAAAATGGAGACTTCAGCAAAAAATCAGAACTGAGCTTTACAGGGCTCATATTTCTCTAAACCCACTTTTATTAGTCTTTGGTTGATTTATTTGTGTATTTGGACCCTAATAGTTCATAAAGTTTGAATTTGAACCCTCGAGGTGCTGCAAAACTATCTTCATATTCATTTTGGCAAAAACTGAGAGGATTTCTACAACCTCTTTCAGTTCCTTCCTAATTTATTATGATTTATAACTAGTTACATCACGACATTTGCACATATAAGGTCCAGACTTCCAATGAACATTTTTCTGAGTACGACATAATTGTTCATCAGCAGCAGCGGTTGTAGTAAAAACTGAAACTATGTTCAAACTTCGAGCTGATTACCTAAAATGTTCAGTTGTTGTTATTAATGAACACAAGTGGTTGATCGGGACAGAAAGCACAGTCAACAACCTGGAGGGGGCGGGGCCTAAAGTGGCTCATGTGCATTTAAAGGGCCAGTGCTCTAAACCACCTTTCTGGTGTCATTACTCAGAAATAGGGTTGAAGATGGACCTGTGGAGTTGAATGAATGAAGACTTCAGACCTAAGCAGCGCATTCACAGTTTTTGTATCTTGTGTCTTATGTCTTGGGCCCCCGTTTATAAGCTTCTGGGGTAACCCTTTTTACAAAATCATATCTTGCTGGAAATTATGAATACAACTTGTATATATATTTTAAATTATTTGTAAATAAATAAATAATGTGTGAAATGTGTGTGGACCACAGGGAAATGTTTGAAAATGCGTAATTCCATTTAAAAAAAAAAGCATAATATCACTCCTTTAAGACCTGCCGTGAGAATGTAGCGTACGCGCATGTTTAGAGACAACAGGCCTGCAGCTCAACAGGAAGTCACTTATCTCAGCAAACACTGACCTTGAGCCTCGAGCTTTTAATGTGAAGGGTAAACAGTGGAAGTGGTTTTGTAACGGCTGGATATCACTGGAGCAGAGTCAACAACAGGAGGTTTCTGCAGAGCGTGTAATCTGTCCAAAAACCGACTGAAATAATGGCTTAACTTACTTTGACAGTTTGTCCACTTCAGTCTGAAAACTGTCCCTCAGCAGAGCCCAGTCTAATCCACAGTCCTGTCAAATACAACAGCAGCATCATAACATGCCCCGCCCCTCGGAAACGCAGAAAACATCAACAAAGTCTCATTAACAACATGAATACATTTGTCGAACACATGAATCCATTTCTTCATCCTAGTCCTTGGAAGTGATTGGCTGACCTGTTTGAATCTCTTCACTGCGTAGTCGGTGTTCCTCAGAGATGCTCGGTACACAACTCCAAACCCCCCCTCTCCGACCTGCAGGACGGGGGAGAACCCCTTTGTCCCAGCATGCAGCTCTTCATATGGCCAACACATCACGCCAGTGCCGACACTGCCGCCAACGCAGCCAACGCCACCACATGCTGCCATCACTGGAGGACACTGAAGTGAGGAAATATGGACAAGATTATTGCACAATTATTTATGCATATTCTGGGGCGCCAGTAGCAATTGTGGGCCCCGTGAAAGCTGAACATTGTGGGTGCTTTGTAAAATTCAGTATCTTGTTGATTTGTCGGAGCAGGGGGGAGAAAGAGAGATATGTATGTGGGTTAGGGGCAGCAGTTATGTACATAGGGCTGCAGTTCATAACTAACGTAATTAACACTGGCGTGAAGCAAAAGTGAAACTATCATGCTTTTAACTAGGGGTGTGTATTGGCAAGAATCTGGTGATACAATACAAATCACAATACTAGGATCATGATACGATATATCACAATATTTCATGATACTGTTAAAAAGGCAATTTTTTGTTTGTTTCTTTTATAAAATGATTATTTCCTTGAAGAATTGAATTACACCAGAAATACGCACAAATACTAAACACATTTTTATTTAATCCCAACAGGATCTAACGCCATATAACAAAATGTTCCTGTGTTCAAACTTAAATTATGTTTTACAGACATTACAGATTAAGATCCTGTTCAAATGTTCATATTCTATTAGTTCATAACTAACATCAGGACATTATTTTGTGCAATCCCAACAAAGGAACTAACATTTTTAATAAAAGAGTGTTAAATAATAATAATAATACATAAAATATTTACAAAAAAGAAATACAAAAACAAAAATGAACCTCCACAATATCTGCATTTGAATAAATACCTAAAAATATTGATACAGTACTTTTTAATATTGATGCAGTATTGTGAAATGAAATATTGCGATATATTGCAGAACTGATATTTTCTTACACCCCTACTTTTAACGTCCGACTCCCGGCTTCTATGCCTCTATTATACAGTGGATCTTGCACTAAGCTTTTACAACTTCTAACCTATATCCACTGGACCCCCTCCACTGCTCTATGGGCCCCCCAGAAATGCTGGGCCCCATGAATTTGTCACGTTTACCCCCCCTTTACGGCGCCCCATTGTATATTTATTTAATTATCATACTGATAACATACTGTCTGTTACATATTGTAGAAATTGCTGTTCTAATTGTGTTAGAGTGTTTTAGTGTGTGTGTGTATTTTTTGATGTATTGATAATTTCTTTCCTGCTACTTTTATTATACTTGAATGCAGCAACTTTAACACAGAAGAATTTCCCCCGGCATTCATAAATTATTCTGATTTAACTGTTTCCAGTACTTTAATGATGTATGTGGTTATTAGTGTGTGTTTTACCTGGGGGGGCTGGTGGATGTTAGACTTCAAACTCTGGGGGGGTGGGTCTGGTCTGGGTAGGCAAATTCCTCCTCCTCCTCTATCTACTGAATACAGAACACAACCTCAAACACATGACCCCTGTGGTTGTCGTGGCAACACATCCATCACTAAGTAGAGCATCATTTCTTGGGAAGCTGTCACTGCATCATGTGATAGTGACTGCGTTTGCGTACTCACCTGTGGAGCTCATTCTGTAGGTGACCTGTGTGGACGAGGGCAGCGGTTTTTTGGGAGGGGGATCGAACCGAGACATGGAGACAAGAGGAGGAGGAGGAGGAGGAGGAGGAGGCTTTACAGAGGACGCCCCTGCAGACAGACAGACAGACAGTCAGGGTTCAGTACAGTATTTGACAAACATATTTGTTGTTGTACTTATTATCAGACTGGTTTAACAGCATCAGACTTGAACTTCAAAAACAATGAGGCCATAGTTGTGTAACACACCACGAAAACACATCCATTTAAAAGAATAGACTTCGATGATTACGGTCAGATTTATGCCCCATTCACACGAATGTGCATATTTTACAAAAACATATTTTCTGTACGTTTGCTCCTCTTTCCCTTCCAAAGTGTGGATTATCTAAATTGTGCATTTGTGTGTTCAGGGAAAACATAGATGTTGTTCACTGATGGCATCTCACCCATTTTACTCACATCTATTTATGTGTTTGTGTGATGAATCTGAATCACCTGAAACATCAAATCCAGGTGTATAAACCAGTGTATGACCTGCAGTAGATGGAGGTCAAACCCACATCATGTAAAGAATCCACTTCCACAACCAACACTTAAAGTAACACAAGTGTACAACTGAACTACACCTTCGTGACAGATTAAAGCCTCTGCGTCCACTATTATCCACGGAGTCCACAGGTTGGACAAGAACAACTATGGTTTGTCTGAGACTTTGGACACGTTTGGAGTTGGTTTGTGTTGTCATGTGGACAGATATTTGTAAAGTTAAGGTTGTGTGAACAGACACATTCATACAGTTTGTTGTTTGTTTCATTTTGGTTTTTGCTGCAGCATTTGTGTATCTTTAGTCTGTATAATATTTTCCAATTCCTCATATCTGTTTAAAATTATAACAATTTAGTCTTCTTGTGAGGTTTCCCGATCTGATCTACAAATCGGTATCTGGCATTTTTTTAGAAGATCAGATGGGATTTGATTTAGTCACGAGATCGGGCCGATCCGGACCCGGTTCTGTGGTGGGGGTAAACACACGTCCTTCTCCCTCAAATTAACGTTTCTGAAGGTATCGAAAAGCTGCACAACAGCCGGAGGCTTAGACGACTTAGTAAAGCGTCTATAAGTTTCACTTTCACTCAGCACTTGTACTCATTATGAGGGCCGGTTGTGATGCGTGAGTCAGGTTTTTTTCAAGCTGCGGGGCTCTTGTGGAATTATTTGATCCCGCCTCAACCCAACTTCACATCACTAACACACAGCACTGAACCCACCCCCATATAATACCTGGACGGACAGGTCCATAGACAGTGGCAAATACAAGGTTCTAATTGGTCCCACAGTATGAATTTGGAAAGTGCAAAAATTATACTAAAGTTATTAAGAGTCAAAGGTGTCATAGTTGTTTTAGTTCAGGTTCCACATTCAGCCCAATTGTGATCTACAGTAAAATAATTGTATAATAACCTATAAATAATGACTTCAAATATAAATCAAAATTTCATTGTAAAAAGTCCATATCGGATCGGTATTGGATCGGTATCTGCAAAACTAATCCCCCCAAAAAAAAATCGGATCGGAAGCCAAAAAATCCATATCGGGACATCACTAATGCAAATGACACAAGACAACCTGTGATTGGTCACTAGTGGCTAGCCCCACCCCTTTTATGTGAACACGCTCATAAGCAGAGCAAGAAACTCCAGGTTGACAGGAGGTTGTCATGCACTGTTATATTACTGATGCATAGCTGAATGAATGAGGTAACTCTGCCTACAACAAGTCAGTCAATCAATCAATCAAGCTGAGAACAGAAAATATAAAAAATGAACAGTCAGAGGTCAACTCACAGCGTAGGATGACATCACGTGGGCGGAGCAGCTCAAGACGCTCCAGTAGGTCGAGCAGGTCACCGACACGCCCCAGCCTGTTCCCCCAGTGGTGCATCACCGGGTCGGTCCGCCTCTCCTTCCTCTCAGCCAGTCGCACTTCAGTCTGATCAATGAGGACCTCCGAGGCTACGAAAGGCAAATGTAAGATTAAACAGAAATTATATACTATAATTCAACAATAAAGGGGTGTGATTAGACAGTTATTTCATATCCAGACAAATAAAATGTATTACATTTTGTGTAAATAAAATAAATATAAATAAAAAGTCCTCCTTCTTGTAGGTATGACCTCCTAGTTTTGTCTTTGTGGTTCATAGTCCTTCTCCTCAATGGTTCTTTGTTTATTTTTGATGAAAATTCTTGATCTGACATTTTCCTAATTGTATCAGTCTCTCATGATGTGAAAAATATCAATGCACCTTTAAAAGTGGTTTGATACTTTTATCTTAAATTTTTGTATTTTTATGTAATGATTCAATTTGGAAAAAATGCTTGTCTGTGTATTTTCACTGATATGTAAGAAAACACAAAAACACAGACTGGCAGACAGACAGACAGACAGAATGACAGACAGGTGCAAAGGCAGAATGAGAGAGAATAAGAGACTAGTAAATGTACAGACTAACGGACATGTAGAGAGAATAACAGACAGGTAAAAAAAAAAAAGGCAGGCAGACAGGTAAAAATGTAGAATGACAGACAGATAGACAGACAGGTGGACAGAATGACAGACAGATAAAGAGACAATAATGATAGGTAAACGGAATCACAGACAGACAGGTAAACAGAATAACAAGCAGACAGATGGTCAGGTAGACAGATAGAATGACAGACAAGTAGATAAAACAGAATGAATTACAGGCAGTTATAATCACAGACAGGCAAACAGATAGACAGACAGATAGACAGAGTGACATGTAGACATATGGACAGGTAGACAGACAGAATGACAGACTGGAAAACAGACAGGTGAACAGAATCACAGAGAGATAGAGAAGTAAACAGACAGGTAGACAGACGGGCAAAGAGACAGAATGATAGACAGGTAGTCAGACATGTAGACAAAATCACAGATAGACAGGTAGACAAAATGATAGACAGGCAGACAGAATGATAGACAGGCAGACAGAATGATAGACAGGTAGACAGACATGTAGACAAAATCACAGATAGACAGAATGATAGACAGGTAGACAGAATGATAGACAGGTAGACAGCCATGTAGACAAAATCACAGATAGACAGGTAGACAGAATAATAGACAGGTAGACAGAATGACAGACAGGTAGACAGAATGATAGACAGGTAGACAGACATGTAGACAAAATCACAGATAGACAGAATGATAGACAGGTAGACAGAATGATAGACAGGTAGACAGCCATGTAGACAAAATCACAGATAGACAGGTAGACAGAATAATAGACAGGTAGACAGAATGACAGACAGGTAGACAGACATGTAGACAAAATCACAGATAGACAGAATGATAGACAGGTAGACATGTTCACAGATAGACAGGTAGACAGAATGACAGACAGGTAGACATGGTCACGGATAGACAGGTTGACAGAATGACAGACAGGTAGACAGAATGGCAGACAGGTAGACAGAATGACAGACTGGTAGACAGAATGACAGACTGGTAGACATGTTCATGGATAGACAGAATGACAGACA
The DNA here is from genome assembly GCF_902148855.1 of Sphaeramia orbicularis. NCBI lineage: Eukaryota > Metazoa > Chordata > Actinopteri > Kurtiformes > Apogonidae > Sphaeramia > Sphaeramia orbicularis. Next base: position 6,539,443 of record NC_043963.1, read on the forward strand.
GGTAGACATGTTCATGGATAGACAGAATGACAGACAGGTAGACAGAATGACAGACAGGTAGACAGAATGACAGACTGGTAGACATGTTCATGGATAGACAGAATGACAGACAGGTAGACAGAATGACAGACAGGTGAACAGAGCTACGCCCCCCACAGTTCCACGTTAGCGGTTAGCCTGTTAGCACTCTACCCGGACACTTCCCCGCTGTTTGACTCACCGAAGCGGGTCCAGTCCCGGTCGGACAGCCCGTCCATGATCCGGCAGAACTCATAGTTGACGTTGGAGGGCAGGTCATACAGAAACTGTCCCCTGAAATCTGCTCCTGGTTCGGACATGTTGGAACTAAAACCTGTCACTAAAGTGTGTCTGCGGCTCGATGGGAAGCTAACAGGCTAACAAACGGCTAACACCGACCCGTTCGGACCCGGGACTGGTTCCGCTGTCACATCAGATCAGAACTGGAACAAACGGGTTAACTTTAAAGAAAACTTCAGTCAAACTTCAACTTCTCCGCTGCTTCCGTCCGCAGTTTGAGCAAAAGTACCGCAATGTTAAGCGCTTCCGGTCGGGGCTCCTTCAAAGTAAAAGCCTGGTTTTACACATTTAACCACATATCAAACCAAAGTCAACTTCCATCCAAAACATATTATACATAGAGTTCACATTTTAATCAACAGTAATAAGTCGTATTATATATTTCTGTCACATACCAAAGGAATCTAAAGATAGAATGTGATATTTGCTAATAGTAGTCATCAATTTATTCAGGATTTCACATCATCTTAATGTTTTTTAAAAACACAATTTCCCACATTTTGACCAAAGTCAGATTAAAGTCAGGTTTATCTGCATCTGTCTGGATTTTCTGAAAATCTGTAAACAACAGGTGAATTTATGTGCATTTTATTGTGCCTTTTGCCACAGGTTTGTAATTTATTATACGTAGTTGTTTGTAGATTTTAAATATTCTATTCTATTCTATTCTATTCTATTCTATTCTATTCTTATCTTTTTACTTTATTGTCTTAGATTTCATTGATTGTATAAAAGTATAAAAGTGTCTTATTATGCTGCTCATATGTGCCTTTAACCCTTTCATGCATAGTGGTCACTACAGTGGACAGCTATTCTACAGCTGTTCTCTTATATATTCATGGGTTTTGTTGTTTTAGTTTCATATCAGCCAACACATTGTACACTTATGCATCCCATACACTACAACTGATAACATTACTGTAACTTTGCTGTTCTAAATAAACTTGATCTAACATATTTGAGTGTAAATCAATTCCCTGTTTTTGTTATTAGACTGTTTTGGCATGTTATCTCAATGAAGTGAGTAATGACTAGTACTAGAGTATGTTAAAATGTGAGAAAACATCAGATTAGCGGCATTAACATGTTTTTATTTCATATTTTTCACAGTAAATACATGGTTTTTTGCTTCAAAAATTAAACGCATGGTGTCCAGCTGAGTGGACATTTTTGCAACTGCATGAAAAATAGCTTAATAAAAAAATGTTATTGCATTATTTTTTTTAATGCCTAAAGAGGAATAAAATCACTCCAGAAAAAAAAAAAATCTTGATTACGGTTCTTGTAATTCATGCATGAAAGGGTTAAATGGCCCCTTGGGGACAAATAAAGTTTATTGAATTGAATTGAATTGAATTTCTATCCACAGCATTAGTGTGCATTTTAGTGTTACTGTTGTTTTTTAAATGTAACAGGTGACAGATTACTACTGGTACAATGGGATGTAGTACATTTGATGACTTTTTGAGTGGCCCTTTCATACAGATATTACAGGAAAATGATCCATGTTTTTACATTGTTATAATTCCTCATGGTGCGGTACACCGGCTGCACAGCTGGAGACAGTATAGCCCAGCAGAGGGTGATAAGAACAGTACTATTTTACTATGTTTAGAACTTTCCATCATGCTTCTTTGCCGCTGTTTTAATTATAATAATAGATTCAGTGTTTCTAAGTTTACCTCTGGGAGTTCCTCCACCCGTTACATTGTGCAATCAAAAACGTGCAATGTCAATAAAGGCAGTTCTCTCTTTTTGTATTCCAAATTTCCCCTAAACTAAACAACAAATAGGGATATCATATAATTTTGGGCTTATCTTATATTTTCATTTGTATAGAAGTTACATTTGTTTGAGTAAAAAACAGGAAATCACGTATTTTAGAAACAACAGAGAAAAAAACCTCATATATCATGTTAACAGTTATGATTAAATGTATGGGAGCCTGAAACAATGAACTAAATATGAAAAAAAATCCACTAATAGAAAAAACTAAAACTCTCATCACTTTCACTTCCCTCTGGAATATTCTTTTCTATTCTGTACTGAGATTCACACAGAAATATGAGGCTAGATAAAATTTTGCTGCATGTAAATGCGTAATTTTGGAATTTAATGCATTAAAGGGGAATCCCATGTGATCAGTGCTGTTAATAAACTGTATTATTGTCTGTCTGAACTCATTTTAATCATATATTAATACATTTTAACAATAGTTCATACAATCATGACTCAATGTGATCTGACTCCACTGTTAAATGACATGTAGCTGGTTTTTCGTGTTCACAGACAAAACATTTCTTTTCCTATTAAAGCTCCATGTACATTGAAAGATTTTTTAATTGGCATTTTTTATTTGCAAATGTATTACCCTGAATAGAATTTTTTATTAATATATATTTTTTTATATTTATATCATCTTACATCCTTTCTTATATTCTCCTATAGCATCATATTTCAATATTATCATAATTTCATGCCTTTAAATGCAAACTTACAAAACACAGACATGTTTATCATGTTTTCCTGCACACATTAAAATATATATGTTTATTTACATATACGTCACTCTGTACACAAATATTTCACTGATATGTTTGAAATATTTGATGCATGTCTTCAACTGTTGGCTTGAATGTGTAACCAGTAGTAATTTCTGTCCCAGTCCCAGAATTCTAAAACCATTAACAAGCTCAAAATGGAGTTGAATTAACCGTTGTTAAAAGTGGATGGAAACATGAAAGGACTAATTTTCTAATAAATGTGTAAAACTGATCAATGGAGCTGAAGAGTCTTAAAATTTAAACAAACACAGGAAAATATTGTTGGTTTAGTGCTGATTTTGTTCATTAAATTTCATTAAATCAAAAATTATGAAATTAAGTACAGTCTGAGTTCTTAATAATTTTTTCTTTTTAGCAACACTGGAAAAAAATCTAAATCTGACCAAGTGTATTTTTCTCATTTCTAGTCAAAATATCTCATCACACTTAAAATAAGACATAATCACCTAAAGAGGAACTTTTCAGTGAGATATAAAAACTGATTTTTAGACAATAGATCTGGAAAATCTAGAAATCTTACTGAGATAATTTTCGTTTGTTCCATTGGCAGATTTTTTTGCTCGAATTATGCAAAAAAATCTTGAATTAAGCAAAAATGCGTACGTATAGCACGCCAAATGCCATAAGAACTGGCGTGACATGCAATGCAATTTCATGAGATCCATCTGGAAATTCAAAATTTCACCTTAGTGAGTTATTGGAGGATATAACAAGACTTTATTACCGCCGCCAAGTAAAACGGCAGAGGTTATGTTTTCATCAGGGCTTGTCTGTTTGTCTGTCTGTTAGCAAGATAACTCAAAAAGTTATGGATGGATTTTCATTAAATTTTCAGGAAATGTTGATACTGGCACAAGGAACCAATGATAAAATTTTGGTGGTGATGGGGGGGGCTGATCTGCCTTGGCAAAGGTCTGTGCTCTCCAAGTCCTTTTCTAGTTAGTTTTGTGAAATTTTTAATATTTTTTTTTTTTACTGTCATGTAGAAAATCAAAGTTAATGAAATTACCACATTTGGTTACTTGCCCATAAGTGGCAAAGAAAAAAAAAAATCTAAGAAGTAAATACATGAAAAACACATGTAAGGTGAAAGGAACATGTATTTTAGAACATTAGATCCCCATGTGTGCTGATCCAGACCCCTGTCCACATCCACATGATCCCTTTGAACATCATTCCTTACATTAGTACCATTACTTCATGGTACCGAACAAAGCAGGTACACTCACTGTTCATGCAGAGGTGGACCTTACAGACCCTGGAGACCACATTGGACCTTACAGACCCTGGAGACCACATTGGACCTGAGATTGTAGACTCACTGTCCTCACTAGAACTGTTACTGTCATGTAATGTGTGTAGAAATTACCAAAAATAGTCACTTGCCCAATAAAAGGTTAAGAAAACCAGGGCGATGATGCTAAAAACAACAGACGAAAAGACGGAACTGAGTGGAGAAAAGCTACAACAGGTGAAATAAATGACAACAGAAAGTGGACATCATGAAGCAGAAATGAAAAGAAGCTAAAAACCACAACGGCTAAATTCAGTCAGAACACGAGCAAAGGAAACGTTTAGACAGATTCTACGTCCGATCGACTGTACTAGATGTAGAGGAAACAGGGGCCATAAGTGAAGAAGATAAGAACAGGATATGCGTCTTTGACGTGTGGACGTACAGAAGAATACTTAAGATGTCAAACCAAGGTCGCATGACAAATGAAGAAGTCCTGAGAACCTCGAAAGAGAACCCAAGAGGGAAGAACCTACAAGAAATGACCATAAACTGTTGCATTAAATACCACCGCCTCTCAAATCCTGACGGACGCCGAACCCAGATGATGAGGATTTAAATAAATATATTTATATTTTTTTTAAATCACTTTAAACCACAGAGACCCAAACAGCCACTGGTGACACAAACCATCTACTGATCTGAACTGTGTAATAACTCCTGATCCAATAATCCACTAAAATAATTGGTGTAAAATGTAATTCTTCATCTTTTCATGGTCATCAGATATGTCCCATTTGGATGTTCAGAGGCTCTGTAGTTACCATGGAAACACCATCATCTTCTACAACCTTGGTCGACCAGTAAAACGCATGGAGTTGGATCAATGACAGTGGATGGACACACGTTTTTACACTCAGTTAGAAACATCTGTGCAGAAAAAGTAACTTTTTTTTTTATCCATTTTTCTCTCTTTTGACATAATTGAGGAGAAGAAGACAGAAGAAGAGGAGAAGAAGAAGGAGAAGAAGGAGGAGGAGAAGGAGGAGGAGAAGAAGAAGAAGAAGAAGGAGAAGAAGGAGGAAGAGAAGGAGGAGGAGAAGAAGAAGAAGAAGAAGGAGAAGAAGAAGGAGAAGAAGGAGGAGGAGAAGGAGGAGGAGAAGAAGGAGAAGAAGAAGGAGAAGGAGGAGGAGAAGAAGGAGAAGAAGAAGAAGAAGGAGAAGAAGGAGGAGGAGAAGAAGGAGAAAGAAGAAGGAGAAGAAGAGAAGAAGGAGAAGGAGGAGGAGGAGGAGGAGGAGGAGGAGGAGGAGGAGGAGGAGGAGGAGGAGAAGGAGGACAGAGATGGAGAAGAAGGAGGGAGGAGAAGGAGGAGAAGAAGGAGGAGAAGAAGGAGAAGAAGAAGGAGGACGAGAAGCACTTGTACAGGAAGTGAAGCCTGAACCTGGTTATATTAGTTCTATTAGGATGGAAAGTTCACCTGTAAACTGTTTAGTCATGAACATAAACCACTAGGACCTGTGACGTTAGTCACATAGGTCTGAACTGGGGCTGTTCTGGAAGAGTGGGGGGGTTAGAGGAGACTGAATGAGGTCTGCATGGATACACCAGCTGGAGCCTCAGCCGGAGCCTCAGCTGGGGCCGCAGTAGGCGTCGGAGCCCGAGGCGGGGCCGTAAGGGACCAGAGCTGGGGATGGAGCCTCAGCCTGGGTTGAAGCCGAACGTGGGGCTGTAGTCGGAGCCTCGGCCAGTGTAGGAGATGGAGCCGGGGCCGGGGCCGGGGCCGGGGCCGGGGCCGGGGCCGGGGCCGGGGCCGGGGCCGGGGCCGGGGCCAGGCCGGACCGTAGACGGCGTTGGAGCCCACACTGGGGCCGGAGCAGAGCCTCAGCCAGCCAATTGTTGCTGTGCAGCGCTCATGAACCCTCGGGAACAAGCACTGCACGTGCCAGTACTCTGGAGGCGTGGCTTCAGAGGGACGTGTGAAGAAAGGCGTTTGGACTTTTGAATGGAGTGTTTTAAATGTAGCTGCTCGAACCGTTTCTCTCAGATCTCGTACCCCACCTTTAACTCAAATTTCCTCACTGAAATTAAGTGAAATGCCATTAATCTGCTCCAGTCCCATCATCTTATCACAGCGTTCATTTTTATAAATACTCGCTATTTATTTTTCTTTCTTTCTTTCTTTTTTTTTTTTTTTAATTATTATTCAAATAGACAGAAGAAGAGAGAAATTACTTTAGCCAAAACCACCAGAAAATCTTACAACTGATTTCTGTGACAGTAAAAAATATTTAACGTAGCTAAAATAAAAGCCAGAGGACCTTAAGTCTGTCTGAGACAACATGACAGTTTTACATACTGAACCTTTAACTGTGTGTTTTTGCCAAACATTCCCACAGAAGGTACTTACACCTTTTAGCATACATGTAAATGGGAAATATCTCTTTAATGTGACCGACAGTGTTTTTTTTTCTTCTTTAAAACAGGAAACCCTGAGTGAGCGTTTGCTCTCAGATTTGACTAAAGCTGCTCACTTCCTATTCTAGTGATTTTACCACCATGAGGGTAAAAGGTTTACACTCACCATAGACTTACGTGTGTGTGTGTGTTACTCTCACTAACCGTACACCACCCAGTGTGTACAGTGCAGTATATTCCTACACATTTACAGGGTCCTCAGTATGTTTATAACTTACATCAGGGGGTGTCAAACTCATTTTAGTTCAGGGGCCACATTTGACATCAGGTGGGCCGGACCAGTAAAATAATAACAGAATACCCTGTAAATGACAAGTTTTTTTCTTTATTTTAGTGCAATAAAAAAAAAAAAAAACATTTACAAACTATCCTTTCACAAAAAAAGATGTGGTTAACCTGAAAAAAACTGAAATTTTGTAAGAAAAATAAGTGCAATTTTAACAATATTGTGCTTCAACTTATCATTTCTACATGTATAAATCACACAATGTTACACAAACATTTAGTAACAGGCAGAATATTGTGAAAATTGAGTAACTTTTAGAGTAAGTTTCTACAATACTATGTCTCAGTTTATTATTAAAAAAAACTTACAGATGACAGTGGATCTACAAATAGACCAAACATTCAGTAACAGGCAGAATATTGGTACAATTCTACGTAATGTTCTTTAGACATTTCAGATTATTCACATTTCATTGTTAAAAGATAGTTTCATAGTGTAATGTTATTTTTTTCACATTAAACCAAGAAGCAAATTTCTACTTGTCATTATTTATAGATAATTATGTTAGGATTTTTCTTGAGATCACACAGGTCTGTATCTTTCACAATTTTTGCACTTCACTAATTCATCCCACGGGCCACACTGGACCCTTTGGCGGGCCGGTTTTGGCCCACGGGCCGCATGTTTGACACCCCTGACTTAAATTGTCATTTAGTTGTTCAGTCATCAGACAAACTGTCATAAATGGGCAGTAAATATTAATTAGAACCAGTGGGGACATTAGAGTTTGGTTAATTTTGGAGTAAATTTCTGGTCAATGTTTCACTGTAACTCCATGTAATCAAATATAAAATGACTGTAGAAGTTAAACTATAGTTGACTATTATCTTTATTTATTTCATTTACCATTATGTTAATTTTGTATTCGTTATCTTCATTATTTGTTCATTTTTGCCCATTTCACTGTTTTTTTGTTTTTTTTTTAAAATTCAGTCCATTTTAATAATTATTTTCCTTATTTGATTTTTGTTGATTTTGGTTTATTTTATTAATTACTATGTTGATTTGCTCTTCATTATATTCATTATTTAGTTCATTTTCGTCCATTTTGCAGTTTTTTTATTCACTGTCCATTTTATATCAATTATTTTCCTATTTATCAATTATTATGTTGATTTGCTGTTCATTATATTCATTATTTTGTTCATTTTATTAATTTTGTCCATTTTATTGATTTGTAAGAGAATGTGTTGGTCATTATTGTCATTATTTTGTTCATTTTATAGATAATTTTGTTCATTTTGTTTATTGATTGTCTTATTTTAGATTAATGTTTTGATGATTTTTTTTTATTAATTAGTCCATTTTATTGATTATTTTGCAAATTCTCTCGTCATTATATTCATTACTTTTGTTCATTACATTGATTATTATGTTAATTTTCCGTTAATTATCTTTATTATTTTGTTCATTTTTGTCAATTTACCTAATTATTTTAGTCCTTTTGTCCATTTTATTGATTATTATGCTATTTTTCTGTTCATTATTTTCCTTATTTTGTTCATTTTGTAATTTTATTCATTTTTTTCCATTTATTTGATTAAGTTAATGTGCTGTAAATTAACTTCAGTATTTTTGTTCATTCCACTTTTTTTTGTTGATTAATTTACTCATTGTAGATTAAGTTTGATCTACTTTGTCCATTTTATTGAATATTTTTAAATTTACGTTGTGACTTTATGTGTCCTGTACTTTCTTCTAATTTAAAAACTTTAAATATGACTTTTTTTTTTTTTAACATTTTGATCTGCATTGTTTTTAAAGGATATTTTATACATTTTCATAGGGAAAAACCCAATCCTTATCTTCAATATATTGTTCCTTTTGTCCATTTTATTGATTTTTATGTTAATTTGCTGGTCATTATCTTCAATATATTGTTCACTTTGTCCATTTTATTGATTTTTATGTTAATTTGCTGGTCATTATCTTCAATATATTGTTCATTTTGTCCATTTTATTAATTTTTATGTTAATTTGCTGGTCATTATCTTCAATATATTGTTCATTTTGTCCATTTTATGGATTTTTACATAAATTTGCTGTTCATTTTCTTCAATATGTTGTTCATTTGGTCCATTTTATAGATTTTTCTGTTAATTTGCTGGTGATTAGCGTCAATATATCGTTCATTTTGTCCATTTTATTGATTTTTATGATCTTCATTGTTTTAACCTCTTACTTACTCATTATTTTGTGTATGAAATGCACAATGTAAATAAACATATCCTGAAAGTGTTATTAAAACTCTGAAATATGGAAAAATAAAACATGCAGGAACTTTGTTTTTGTGTAGAAACATCATCCACACAGCAGAGATTTGACACCTGAATATTGAAAATACTGGAATTATTATAGTTTTTATTTTTATTGTTATGTTCCCATTCTGATTAAAATGTAATATCTTCATAACATCTCGACAAATGTTAATTTATTTACTGAAGAAATCCTACAAATATTGACACGTCTGATTGAACCCATGAATAGTTTTATTTTTATTTTGATGAATTGACTGATTTAGTTGAGACTTTTCATAATGTTTTATGGGGAAAATGTTGATTCATAAAAGCTGGAAAAACCTCACGTGTGACGTGATTATAAAACCACTGCTTTTTAAATGGTTAAAGGATATTTTCTACATTTTCATAGGGAAAAACCCAAGGAAAAGGATTTTACCCAACGTCTGTTTCATTCTAGTTCATGTTTTGTGGTTTTCATTGTATTTGTTGGTGTTTTAGGTTGAAGGTTATAGATGTAGGTCACCGTTTAGAGTTAGCGTGCTTCAGTGAGAAGGGGTCTGGGTAAGGGGGGATCCCCTCGTTCAAGCATCTGCATCCAGGTTTCCTTCTGTTAAAATATCTTGAGCCTTGTGGTTTTGTTATGAGCGCCTGAACGCACCATTTGACCTGTTTCAAATCTACTCTTTCACCTCCTCATTATGTTAAAGTTAACCCATAAAAACCCACACAACCACCGTCGACCAGAAGCATTTACTGATCTAAACTGTTTAAGAACTGTTGATCCACTGATACTATTAATACAAGTAAATAATTGGTGTAAAATACAGTTTGTTGTCTTTTCATGGTCATCAGATATGACCCATTTGGACGTTCAGAGGCTCCGTAGTTACCATGGAAACATCAACATCTTCGACAGTATTGATTCACCAGTAAAACCCATGGAGTTGGATCAGTGATAGTGGATGGAGATACTTTTTTTTAAAGTTCTGTTAATGATATATTTGCTGAATAAGTCATTTTTTCTTTATTTTTGTCTGTTTTGATATTATTAACTTTGAATTTACTCTGAGTTTTCATAAACATTTGCATGATCTGTGAATTAAATATAGGAAAATACATGATTTACACTAAAAAAAAACCCTGCAAAAGATAGATAGATAGATAGATAGATAGATAGATAGATAGATAGATAGATAGATAGATAGATAGATAGATAGATAGATAGATAGATAGATAGATAGATAGATAGATAGATAGATAGATAGATAGATAGATAGACTGTAAAAAAAATCTGTAATTTAACCGAATTTTCACTGTTTATTTTACAGATTTTTCCTTTATTTTTAAGATACAGGAAAATATCAATGAAATGACAAAAACAGACTGTGATTTTACATGTCAAATGTAAAATAACATGAAAAAACTGTAACTGTGAATAACCATACAATTTCAGTTTTTTTTAAAAGAAATGTTTTCTTTTTTCACAGAAAAATACAGTTAAAATACATTTGTAAACGTATCGTAACTTCACAAACATTTCTTTTCTATTTATGAGATTAAACTGTTCATTTAAAGCTTAATACTGTAAAAAAAATAATAATACAATGAGATAAAATTACTGACAATTAACTGTTAAAGAAGTATTTGTTCTGTAAATTTAGCAAGACTTGTTTGTTAATTGACAAATATCTTGTGTAATTACAGGAGGTTTCACAACAAAAATGTTGAATAAATGTATTTTTGTGAATGTATAACATGTATAAGCACTGATAAACTGTCCAAATACATTTTTTTATCAGTGGATTGAACAACTGAGTCTCATTGAAAATTATTTAGATATTTATTTATAGGTAATTTGATTGTTTTAATACATGAAAATATTCTTTATTAAACATTAAAATATCTTAAAAAAAAAAAAAAATGCAAAATCTCATGTAAAGTTAGGGCAAAAAAACTGTATTTTAATTATGGAAAATTTCCGTATTTTTATGAGATGGTTATTTTCCTGTATTTTTTCGGCACCCCTGCTGCCGGAATAATACCGTTTTTTTCCCACTGTTTTTTTTTTTTTTACAGTGTAGACAGATAGATACTCTCTTCAATGACAGTGGATGGAGGTACTTTTTTGTATGTTCAGTTATTGATATCTTTGCTGAAAAAGTCACATTTTCTTCAGTTTTCTCTGTTTCTGATATTAAAACTCTCAACTTTACTCTGAGCTTTTATGAAAATCTATATGATCATAAATTAAATACGGGAAAATACATGTTTTTCATTGAAAAAACACAAAATACAGAGGATAATATTATAATAAATGATGATAAATCATTTAAGAAAGGTGAAATATAGAGAAGAATTTATTTAGGAGCTGACAAAAAATGGGTTAAAAAGGAATAAAAACACTCCGGAAAAAAACATGTTGACTAAGGTTGTCAAAGCTCATGTGTGAAAGGGTTAAAGTCATCTGTAAAATCAGATCTTCTGTATGTTTTGAGGACTTCAACAGGGTGGTCAGTGCTTCGTCTGTGCAGGTTTTCCTCAGGTTTGATAAATAACAGTGGATGGAGACACTTTTTTATGGTCAGTTCATTATATATTTTTCAGAAAAATGACTTTTTTTTCCCCCCAGTTTTCTCTGTTTTCATATAATAACCTTTGAATTTAGTCTGAGCTTTAATGAACATCTGCATGATCAGTTAATTAAATACAGGAGAATACATGATTTACACTGAAAAATGCAAAATAAAGAGGATAATATTGTTTTGAGATGATAATAAATGTTGATCACCATTTTTTTTTTATGAACAAATAAATACCCCAAATTTTTTATAATAATTTGTTGTTTATTATCTTCAATATATTGTTCTTTTTTTTTTTTTCATTTTATTGATCTTTATGTTAATTTGCTGTTCACTATCTTTAATATATTGTTTATTTTGTCCATTTTATTGATTTTTACACAAATTTGCTGTTCATTATAATAATAATAATAATAATGGATTGGATTTATATAGCGCCTTTCTAGACACCCAAAGCGCTTTACATTATTGACCCATTATTCATTCACTCTCACATTCTCCCTCTGGTGGTGGTAAACTACATCTGTAGCCACAGCTGCCCTGGGGCAGACTGACAGAAGCGTGGCTGCCATTTTGCGCCTATGGCCCCTCTGACCACCACCAAACATTCATACACCAGTGTGGGTGGCACTGGAGGCAAGGAGGGTGAAGTGTCTTGCCCAAGGACAATATGTCGATATGTCGATATGTCAATATGTTGTTCATTTTATCAGTTTTATAGATTTTTACATAAATTTGCTGTTCATTATCTTCAATATATTGTTCATTTTGTCCATTTTATTGATTTTTTTTGTCAATTTGCTGCTCATTATCTTCATTATGTTGTTCATCCTGCCCCCCTCTTTTTTTTTTTTTCTCCATATTTTGCTTATTTTGTTAATTCAATGCCATTTCTAGTCATTTTGATTTAATGTTGTGACATTGTTGTGAGGATGTTAATGCAATGCATGTTGTACAATTTTCACTTTATACATTTTATCTTTTACATTTAAAGAGGCACGTAATATATGGACTAATTTTTAATAAATATTAGTTGTTATATTACTTCATAATTTATTTTTTGACATGTCCTGTGTCCTGAAAAGAAGTCACATTTCTCTTTTTTGTGGTCTTAAGCCAAAAACATTTGGTAACCACAGTCATAAATAAACAAAAAGAACGATCAAACCACCAGGGAACTAGAAAAGAGAGTATCAGTTTGAGTCATCGGTTGTTATATTTCACCCTTTGGATTTGGATCTTGAGTGTGAACATGTTGTACAACTCACGTGTAGTTAGTTTTTTTTTTTTTTACTGAATGATGTAAGTTTTATTATTATTTTATTACTTGAGCATTTATTTTGTGTGTTTACATTATCTGACGTGGCAGTACTTGATTAAAAAATGTAAGAGAAAGTTCAGATAATAGAACCAAACTGTTCCCCATACGTTTTGGTAACAAAAGACTCTGCATCTATTATCAGTTTATCAAAAGAAAAATCAGATTTTATATTTTAGAAAACAGAATAGGGTTGATAATCTGAACGCACAAATCTTTTTAGGTCTGACGTGTCCAGACTCATGTACAAATTCTGTACATTCTCTGTACTTTAGATTTGATCAGCGCTGTGTCTCCACATGCATCTAACAACCTTTTTTTTTATAAATTTTTTAAAAAATTTTTCAGGCGTTGCTTAGTAAAAAGCTTCCTGTTCCTTGTTTCTATTAGCAGATGTTTTCACACTCTCATCTCATGTCAGGGCGAGAGTGTGAAAAAACTGTAAACATAGACATGGAGCTGTCAGGTTTCATGTGAACTGCAAACATGTTCACGTGAGAAAAATCAAATGTGTTTCGTAAAAGTGAAACACGCAGAGTCAACTACGGACAGAACATAGTACGAGTAAAGATCCAGAAAAAATATATGACGCTACATCTAATTATACTGACAGACAATTATATTTGTTTATATCTACACTTCACATTATCACACTTTACTCTATTATTATTTTCATTTTAATCAGTACCCTTATTTTCTTTTAATGTAATGATAATGGATTAGATTTCTATAGCTTTTCGAGGCACCCAGAGCGATTTACATTATTGATCCATTATTCGCTCTCTCTCACACTCACACTCTGGTGGTGGTAAACTACATATGTATCCACAGCTGTCAGAAGCAAACAGACTGACAGAAGCCAACGGTCCCTCCAACCACCACCGAATATTCATATGTAATCATACATCTAATCTAATCTAATCTAATCTAATCTAATCTAATTGTACAGTATTGTATTGTACAGATTCTCATCATATTTTATCGTTTCGCATCACATCGCATCATGTCATATCATATCATATCTTATTTTATCTTATTTTATTTTATCGTATCGTATCGTATCGTATCATATCATATCATATCATATTGTATTGTATCGTATTGTAGCATATCGTATGGTGCCGTATCATATCACATTGTATTGTATTGTATCGGATTGGGTTGAACCGTATTGTATCATACCATACAGTACCACATTGTACTGTATTGTACTGTACCATATCGTATCATATTGTATCATATTGTATCATATTGCATCATATCATACTGTAATGTATCATATGTATCATATTGTATCGTATCGTACCGTACCAAACCACACTGTACCATACCGTATTGTGTTGAATCACATCATATCGCATTGTAACGTATCGTTTAGTACCTTATTGCATCGTATTTTATTGTATCGGATCCATATTGTATTGTATCCCATCGTATTGTATTGCATTGTGTTGTGTTGTATCATAACCTAATGTATTGTATTGAATTGTATTGTATCGTACCATACCGTACGATATCGTACTGTATCGCATCGTATCGTATTGTATCGTATTGTATCATATCATAGTGTATTGTATCGCATGGTAAAAATGTATCCAAATACAATCTGGTGTTGTACTTGGGACCAGTCTACGTCTTGGGGTCACTTTTTGATTGTTGGCTTTGTCTAATTCTTGGACCAAAATGACTCAGGATTTTATTTCAACACTGAATAATATCATCATTTACCAATTTAATTGTTAACATCACTTTAACAAATCTTTCAAATGATTCTGTTTGATGTAAAACATTTCACTTACACTAGATTGCGCTCCAAATTGGAAACTAAACTGAAAAATGCACTCTGATGGAAAGACACTTAAGAATATACAATTAAAATGAACTCTCTTTTTTTTCTATAATAGTTTTACTTACTCTCTCCTAGTTTTACTTCGGAAAGATTTAAGAAAAAAGTAAATAAAATGCGTTCTTTGCCTTTTTGTTTTCACGATTTATATAATCTCACAGTGCAAACTTTTTTTTTAACATCTCTTTTATGTTTCTACAGGACTTTTTTTTTTGCACAATTCTGCAAACTGCAACCCTTTGAATAAGATACTGATAAGAAATACTGGAAATAATTACGTGTACTTATTTATGTTTTTCAGAATTTGTTTTTATCACTTCTGATTTCTTCATTGAAGTACTCATTTGTTTGTTATGATTAGCATTGATGCAGTGGAACAAACTCCTCATGTGGTGAAAGTGTCTCATCACAAAAATCATGTTTGTGATTTTATCCCAAAACCTGGTGTGATCACACATAACAAAGATGGGCTGAAGGTTTACACCATGACTAAGATCTCACATGCCTCTGTAGGACTTTTTGACACCCACATCAAATGTCATAAAATTAAAAAAAAAAAAAAAAAAAAAAAAAAAAGTTTCACAACATCAGAACCTCTGGGTTGAACTTTGCTGCCCCCTGCTGGTTCAGTGGAGCAGCTGAAAGCTGAACTCACATGACCTACATACACATGATTTATTCTCGTATACAGAGAAAATAATAGACAATGTCAATATTAGAGTGGTTTTTAGCTTAGCTGTATCCATTTTACCACTTATCAAAGGCCCAGAGCATCAGATTTAAAAGGATGTAACACCAGAATAGAAATTCATATGCACTGTTTGGTTTTTGTCAGTGTATAACCATATGAAAATAACAATCAGTGTTTTCTGTTTTTGTTTGTTTTATAATGAGGTTGCTATTTTTAAGTGTGTGGAGCTCAGAATGGACTTCATCTTCTTCTTTTTTATTATTTTAGAACAGATGATATGCAGTATTAAGGTGTATTACAATTGTCTACTATGTCTGAGACTGAACTGGAGTTTTTATCCTCCAGACTAAAAAAACACAACAGTAACAACAAACTCTGTGTCTAATGAGGGTCTTGTGTATTTTCGTCACCACCTCAGGGAGGGTGAGATTGGTTCAGCTAAAATCTGTTACTTCACCACTAGATATCACTAAATATCACACACTGAATGTTTATGTCTTCTGTTAACCTCTGGTTTAGGTTTTAAAAGTCTGGTTTCTGCTGACCTCTAGTGGTTCAACAACTTTCATCTGAAACAGACAGAAAAACCTGAGTGAGGAATGCAAAAACCTATAAATACTTCTCTTTTCAAACCATTAACTCTGTTCATTGTTTAATTCATTTTTAGATATTTTGTTAATTATTAAGTTCATTCTGCAGAATGTCTCAGTGATTTTAATAATCATTTTGTTCATATTGTTTATTATGTTATCCATGTTTAGTTCATTCTTTATTTATATTGTTAATTTTATTGATTTTGTTAGTTTGTCTTATTTTGTTCAAAATAAATTCTTAAGATCATCATTCTTCTACAACAGTCTTATTTATTTATTTATTTATTTATTTATTTATTTATTTATTTATTTACAGCAAAAGGAGAAGGAAATACCCAGTCATGTAAAATAGAACTGAGGAGACAAAATGTTCTTTCAATTCAATTCAATTCAATTCAATTCAATTCAATTCAATTCAATTCAATAGGATTTATATGGATAGCCCAATTTCACCAATTCAGATTCACCTCTAAGGCCTTCACAGTCTGTACAATATACAACACCTTCTGTCTTTAGACCTTTGGCTCGAGGAGGAGAAACTATACTATATAACTAAATCTAAGTGCATTTCTCCATATTAGTAAAGTCATGTCTTATACGAACACACTGTGTGGCTCATATTTACCATTTTTGTCTTCCTGCACTCATTAGACATCTACCTGCTGAGGTTTTTTTCCCCAACAGACAAAGGTTAACAAGTTAACACTTTTATATATATATATATATATGTGTGTTTGTGTGTGTGTGTGTGTGTGTGTGTGTGTGTGTGTGTGATAACTGACTGTTTAAAAACAAATATTGTCCAGTTAAGTTGTTTAAGTTCACTGTAGTATAAGTGTTATTCTGGAGTTATGTTTCCGTACAGACAGGAGACAAAAAAATTAAACACTGATTTACAGCTGCTCATATTCTTAAATGTAAGTACTTTTACTGTGTTTGTGTGAAATTGTACGATATTAAAACTGCTTTTCATTTCAGTTTTTGTGTCATTAATATTTAATACCTTTTATTGTAATATTATAATTTTGTTGACGAAAATAATTTAAACGTTCTGCTAGGCGACTCTTGTTTTTCTATGGAGGGTACTGGCAAAAAACCAAAACCAAAAAAAAATAAATAAACAAACAAAAAAAAACATTTTTCACAGAACTCTGGTTTACCGTGAACGTTTTGTGACCGATGAGAGTTCAGATCTCGCGGTAGTACAGCGGCCCTGCCCGTGCGCGTTGAAGTCATCTGGGGGCAGATCTCGCGGTGTTTCTGTTGGAAATGGAGTCAGAGGGGGCGGGGTGCAGGCAGGAGGGAGCTGAGATGTTTGGAGGCTTTTTTTTAATATAAAATTATTTATTTAAATAAAAATGGCCGCCGTGGAGAGCGGAGAGGAAAGACTGTAAGTGGATTTTTACATTTTATCCTCCGTCAAAGCGCCGCTGCTTCCGCCGCCTCAGCCCGCTGCGCACCTTTTTCTGTCGTGTGTTTTATTGAAGTAAAAGTGCGTTGATTTTCACCCCGGCCTGTCTCGGCGGAGCGGGGTTAGCGGGAATACGTCACCAACTTAGTGCTAAGTCCGTACTTTAGCTGCTGCTGTAGCCGAAGCGGGGACGGACGTTAGCGTTAGCTTAGCCCGCTCCCCGTGCGCCGCTGAGCCGCTCTGACTTCTACACAACTCCCGGTGAAGTCAGGCCGGCTGCTGGCGGCCGTGTATCCGCCTGTAGCGGCTCAACCCCGGTCACTGGCGCTGTGTCCACCCCCCTCCGTCATAGCCCTGACATCCAGGGAGCTAACAGGCTGCTAGCACGTTAGCCAAACACAGAGAGTGTTTTCACATAGAAGAGAGAAGTGACACACACAGACTCACACAGCTGCCTGGCTCAGCGGCACGCAGGTGTAGAGTCTGGAATCAAACCCAGACTCTGAATAAGGCGCCCACAGCCTCACAACTCAGCATCAGGAAGAAGATAAACATCTACAGAAGAGCAGCTGATGAATCCATCGATGTGTAGAACATTAATTAGTAAACAGATCAGTTTTAGATGAGTTTAATCAAACTAGTGTGAGCTGCTCCTGTCCTGTTTACTCGGGATGTTTTAACACACGTCTATAAGTGATGGAGGATAAAATCTCAAATATTTAAGATTAATCTTAATATCAGCCTATTATTTTTAGTCAGAATATTATTGTCTGTTATTGGGCTCTAATACTTCTGTGGAAATGACAGAATTGCTTAAATTCTATGGACAGTTCTGTGATGTGAGTCTTTTTGCTTTACTCTCAAGAAAACGCACAGAATAGTGATCATATCATGTTTTTCAACTCAAACATGCAAAGTAGGATAAGTATTAAAAATAGAAAAACAAAAAAATAATAGTAAAGTAGTGTTTTCCATATTGTATACCAGGGGTTGACACTCATTTGACTTCGGGCCACATACAGCCTGATTTGACCTGAAATGGGTTGGACTAGTAAAACAATAGCGTAATAACATATAAATAACAACAACTCCAAAGGTCTGGTTTTTGTCCAAAAAAAAGTAAAATTACAGTCTGAAAATGTTTACATTTACAAACTATACTTTTACAATGAATGTGACTAACCTGAAGAACAATGAACAACCTGAAATTTGTAAAGAAAAATTGTGCAATTTTAGCAATATCATTCTGTATTTTTAATTTTCACATGTGGATTACAATTTACAGATGTGTAATTTTGCACTTTGCAAATTCTTCCAGATTGAATTCTTCAGCAGGCCGGTTTTGGTCCACGGACACCCCTGTAGTTCTCTTTTTAGTGTCACTAAATCCAAACATCACAAAACACACTGAACCTTTACATCACAGCATTTTATTATTATAGAACTGCATAAGATATTGTATTGGCCTTTAAAAATCTGCAATTATTTGATATGTTCCAAAAGATGTAACATGATGAAAACATCACAAATACAATGGAAACAATGTAAAAGACATAAGATGAACATAACCTAAAAGATACAAGAAAAAATATTTAAAAGATGTAACAAAATGTAAAGAGTTATGAAAACAATGTGAAAGACGTAACAAAATTAAACAGTATAAAACATGTAATAAGATGAAAATTATACAAGACATAACAACCAAATTAAAAAAAAACAATATGAAGATGATGTAAAAGACTGAAAAGGAAAATATAAGAGATGCAACAACATGAAAACATTTTTAAATAAGTAAGAAATGAAAAATTAAACGACATAGCAAAATGAAAAAAATGTGTAAACGACGTAATGAGATAAAAACAAACATTAAAGTTTCAACAAGATAAAAAATAATTAAAATAGATAATAATAAATAATAGGGGATGTTAAAGATGTAACAAATGAAAATGAAATAGAAGAAAATGAAAAAGATGTGAAATAAAATCAAAGTAAAAAGATGAAAATAATGGAAATTATGTAACAAAGTGAAAACAAAAGTATAAGAAAAAAACAATGTGAAAGATACAATGAGATGAAAACATAAACGATGCAGTGATACAGAATAATCTAAGACATTGTAAAAGTGAAATTTTGTAATTAAAGATATAGCAAAATGAAACCAAATAAAAGGTCAAATCAATATAAAAGACAAGATGAAAACATACTTGTAGTCTTTAATTTTGTAATTTAATGCTTATTGTTTTTATTTTACCAGAGAATGAGAGGAAAATAAACTGTAAAAACAAAAGGCAAATACAATAAATATAAATATTGCAATATAAAATATGTTATAATAATGATATTGATTATTTAACCTTCTTGTATCCGGGTGAGCATATTATTCACACTTTGCATTTTATGTTATAAAAGGTAAGATAGTTTTTCACAATTTGTTTTAGGTCAGAATTCAAAAGTTGTTAATTTTTGCATGATTTTTAATAATTCTGACCCAGCCACTTAAAATCAGTACATTGCAATAAAAATGTTAAATTACTACACAAACATCCTTCACCCAAGTGACTAAAAAAAATCCACATTTTAGACACATTTTAACATTTAACATTAGACCTAGCACAAAAAATAATAATGCATATTAACCAATGTTAGTGTTTATCAGTGTCATATTTTCTATTATTCAATTTTTTTTGTCCTGTTTAGTTTTTTTCTTATGTTTTGTATTATGTTTGTGTCTGAAATAAACTAAACTAAACATATGACAGGATAAAGAAAAAAAAAGGATAATCCAATTTTTATATATAATTGTGTGGGAAAAAAAGGTCATCACACAATGATGTCAAGACTGATGCTATTATTACTCAACATTCATATAATATGCATAAATTATTAATGAGAAATCAAGTCTAAATATAAATATGAATTTTTAACTGAGGCACAAAAAATGGCTCAAACATTCTGTGTTTTATTTTTTTTTTTTTAATCCAAAAATAGGGTTTGTTTATATTACAAACATGGTATTTAAAGGGTTAAAAGAATATATAACAGTTATTGAATATATGGTATTTTTGTTGATGGCTCAAGTTGATGAAATAAAAACAAAACAAAAAAACAAAACAAAAACCCCCCCCAAAACTTACATCACACAATGATGTCAAGACTTATGCTATTATTACTCAACATTCATATAATATGCATAAATTATCAATAAGAAATCAAATCTAAATATAAATATGAATTATTAACCGAGGCACCAAAAATGGCTCAAACATTCTGTGCTTTTTTTTTTTTTTTTTTAATCCAAAAATATGGATTGTTTACATTACAAACATGGTATTTAAAGGGTAAAAAAAATAAAATAAAATCAGTTATTGAATATATGGTATTTTTGTTTATGGCTTAAGTTGATGAAATAAAAACAAAAAAAAAAACCCAAAAAACCCCAAACTTACAATCTGCTTAAAAAAAAAAAAAATTACATTACGTTGATGATTAGGAAAGGCCTCTGGGTGGGACACTGAAGGGTTAATTATATTGACGAGGACAGTATTGATCGTCAGTGAGCTTCAGTGAACTTAAGGAAACTTATGTCGTCTCAGATACTGCGTCATCTGTCGTGACACATCATTCTGTTGTTTATGTTAGATGATGACGATGATGATGATGATGTCCATGTCCATTGCTGTGCTTTATAGTGTCTTATATTAGCATATAGAGTGAATAGTAGTCGGGTGTATTGTGTGTTGTCTCCATATAAACTGTCTGACTGGGGGATGAGTAGATGCTGAACTAAAAGCTAATAAGGATGTAAACAAACCGACACAAAGGTAAATGATTTCTTGTCTCACCTGTCGGCCTTCGTCTGCCGGATCAGACTGTGACAGGGCAGAAAGTTGTTTTTAGTGATGAAACGAGCTGTAACTGGAGTAAATTATGTCATACATAGCCGTATGACTGCTGGAGCTGAAGTCAATTACAGATCTACTACTTCCTTTTCTGTGTCGTTTTTTTTTTTCTTTCTTTTTTTTTTTTTTTTTCTGTTGTGTTTTTCACTTTAACCCATAAAGACCCAAACACCCACCGGTGACCAAAATCATTTACTGATCTAAACTGTTTAATACCTGTTGATCCACTAATCCTATCAATCCATGTCAACAATTGGTGTAAAATACAGTTTGTCGTCTTTTAATGGTCATTAGATATGACCCATTTGGATGTTCAGAGGCTCCGTAGTTACCATGGAAACACTGTCATCTTCTACAACATTGATTGACCAGTAAAGCCCATGGAGTTGGATCAATGACAGTGGATGGACACACTGGGGTTATGTTCAGTTAATTATAGGCACTTTTTCTTCAATTTTCTCAGTTTTTGACATAACAGCCCTTAACTTTACTCTGAGCTTTAATGAAAATCTACACGATCGGTGAATTAAATATAGGAAATTACATGATTTACAGTGAAAAATGCAAAATACAGAGGATAATATTAGAATAAATGGTGATGAATCACTTAAGAAAGGTTAAATAGAATCACAGATTTATTTGGGAACTTCCAAAACAGTAGCTCTGGGTCTTTATGGGTTAATATCAGCTGAACCTCCAAAAGGAAAGGCAGATTTATTTGTGTAGCACAATTCATACCAGAGGTTGCGCTAGACATTTTTATTGTTTGTAATTTTGACGGACAGGGTCGTAAAAATTCCGTCATTACACATTATTATCTGTCACTTCAAATTAAAATTTTTAATGATAATGAGACATACTTAGTTGTATTAGATCTTGGCGTAAATTGACATGCGATCAAATGGCATTGAATAACACACGAAAGGTTGAAACTTCGTACGTATAGCATGCCAAATGCCATAAGAACTGGTGTAGTACTTGTTTATCCCTCCTATCAGTCCCTCGTTTTTCACTGCGTTTATCAGTGCCATCACATTTACTGAGTGGCTTTTTAAAATGACTAAGGCAGTGGTTCCCAACCTTTTTTGGCTCATGGCCCCAATTTAACATCACAAATTTCTGGCGACCCCAGACATTCAAAACAGAGACATTTTGCTAAAATTAATTTGTTTTTTATCTTGTAATAGTTTGCTCTACTATGTTGCAAATAAACGTTAATTTTTAACCGACATTTAGTCTATATAATGTATATTATTATGGATGGAGGCAGAAAAGCCAGGTGTAGATTACTGCACAAAGGGAGAATTTTATTTTCCTTGGTCAGGATATGTACAGTCAGTCCAGCTTGGATTTACAAGGCTGACAATTAATACTGAACAAACAATAACTCAATTATGAGTTCATATAACTATGAATTATGAAAGAGCTGCAGCATCTGAAACCGACCACAATGAACATTTGACAGATAAACAGAACCACAGTGTTTCAGTTTCAGACTCACAGTTTGTCATGTCTTTTATGGATATGTGTGGATTATGTGATTGTCTCTGTCAACTCACCATATATTTTTTTATTAGTAAGTTGTTTTTTTTTTGTTTTATTTTGTTTTTATCAATTACTAGAAATTTCAGATGACCCCGTTTGAATTTCAGGTGACCCCATGTGGGGTTCCGACCCCAAGGTTGAAAAATAGGACCAATAACTCTGTAGCTTACCGGCCAAATTAAAAGCTTTGGGAAATGTATCCAGATGCCATTTATTATCACCCCGTTCTGTGTATTTATTATATTACAGAAATAGCCCATGTTTTGGTCATATTCCAATCAGATCTGTAAAAAATTCAAATTCCAACTTGATATCATTGATACTGATTTATTTGATCAATCCACTTCCTACTTCTTATAATGGGAAAATGTTTCAAAGTTGCACCAAATCCAGAATCAGATCCAGATCAAAATAATTTCAATACCTTGTGTTGACATCATCATACAGAAGCTGTATACCAAGTTTGAAGTCAATCAGAACTGGAGTTTGGGAGAAAAAGACGATTGAAATGTTTTTCCCATAAGAGCCCATGTTAAATTTTCCATCAGTTCCCGGATCCAGAAGAAGATCCTGATCAGCATGTGGACATTATGTTTTGGTCATCTCCCCATCAGGGCTGGACTGTAGAAATTTCACCTTGATATCATTTATATTTACTGAGTTTTGGATCAATCCACTTCCTATCTCTTATAATGGGGAAATTTTTCAAAATTGCACCAAATCCAGAATCAGATCCGGATCCAAATAATTTCACTAACTTTTGTTGACATCATCATAAAGAAGCTGTATACCAAGTTTGAAGTCAATCGGAATTGTAGTTTTGGAGATGAAGACGATTGAAAGTTTTGTAACAGATGACGACGATGACAGACGCCGCATGACAACAATAGTTTAGGGCCTGTCAGCTGGTAAACTAAAAACACTGGACTAAAGAGACTCAACTGTCTTGACATTTTGCACTAGCAAAGTAGCATCTAATTTTGGCTAAAGTCAGCTAAACAACAAGACAGGACTTGACAATGACTGATTAATATGCACGCTCATCATCAGCTGGATGGGGGGGGGGGGGGGGGGGGGGATACTACAGGTGAACTAATGGTCAGTCATATGACAGAAGTACTGCTGTTGTATTCAGTGTAGTTGTGAACAGTGGCGCTGTAGGCTTATATATACATACATACATACATATATATATATATATATATATATATATATATATATATATATATATATATATATATATATATATGTATAGGGGGGATACTGTTATGGACTATTCGATGCTTTGTTAAAGAGACAGACAGACCAGTGATCCTGCAGCAGGTTCTGTTCACAGTGTTGTGTGAAAACGTTCTTTGGTAGATTACCCTCAGTATTTTAATTTTTCATATGGATGAAAGACTAAAACACATGAGAAAATATCAGTTTTTCAAATACTCGGCTACGTTTATACTAGGGGTATAAGAAAATATTGGTTTTGCAATGTATCGCAATATTTCATTTCACAATATTGTATCGATATTAAGAAGTACTGTATCGTTTGTGTACCGTATGTTTATTCAAATGCAGATATTGTGGGGGTCCATTTTAGTTTTTTTAGTTTATATTTTATTTATTATTATTTTAGACTCTTTTATTGAATCTCACTAGTTCCTTTATTGGGATTGCACAAAAATAATGTTATGATAATAGTTCTGAACTAATAGAATATGAACATTTGAACAGGATCTTAAACTGTAATGTCTGTAAAACATAATTTAAGTTTTAACACAGGAACATTTTCTGATATAGCATTAGGTCCTGTTTTGATCAAATAAAAATGTGTTTAGTATTTGTACATATTTCTGGTGTAATTCAATTCTTCCAGGAAATAATCTTTTAAAAACAAACAAAACCAATAAAAAATTGCCTTTTTAACAGTATCGTGATATATTGTATCGTGATACTACCATTGTGATTTGTATCGTAAGGCCAGATTCTTGCCAGTACACACCCCTAGTTCATACGTGGCATTGTGGTTAAATATCATGTGACTAGATCATGTAGTGTCTCCTTTACATGTATGAAACAGCACATGTACGTATGTTCTGCTGTTGTGCAGACGATGATACATGTGACAGAAGGACCAGTGAGTCTGATCATCTGAGGATGAGGAAGATCTGAGGGTGAGGAGGGTCTGAGGATGAGGAAGGTCTGAGGATGAGGAGGGTCTGAGTATGAGGAAGGTCTGAGTATGAGGAAGGTCTGAGTATGAGGAAGATCTGAGGATGAGGAGGGTCTGAGTATGAGGAAGGTCTGAGGATGAGGAGGGTCTGAGTATGAGGAAGGTCTGAGGATGAGGAGGGTCTGAGGATGAGGAGGGTCTGAGTATGAGGAAGGTCTGAGGATGAGGAGGGTCTGAGGATGAGGAGGGTCTGAGGATGAGGAGGGTCTGAGTATGAGGAAGGTCTGAGGATGAGGAGGGTCTGAGTATGAGGAAGGTCTGAGGATGAGGAGGGTCTGAGTATGAGGAAGGTCTGAGGATGAGGAGGGTCTGAGGATGAGGAGGGTCTGAGGATGAGGAGGGTCTGAGTATGAGGAAGGTCTGAGGATGAGGAGGGTCTGAGGATGAGGAAGATCTGAGGATGAGGAGGGTCTGATGAGGTCCATGACTGTATTTGAGACCTGTATTCTGGATAAATGCCTGATCCTTCCATATTCTGGTGTTTTCGGTCTTTGTTTCTTCTGTTCATCGTGGTGCATCTTAAAATCATCTTCAGTGTGAGCACAGAACATAATGTGACAGAACACATTTCTTATTCTTTCCTATTCATCTTCTTAAATATTTTACATATTGTTTTATTTTTACGTCTTCATCTTGTCTGACTTTATGTTAGAGGTAGACTCATATATCGGTCAGCTGACTTATTGGGCTGATGTATTGAAATTTTTCAATATCGGCCATCGGCCTTAATGTTTTTTGAAGGCCCATATTTGATCAGTAGTAAAAATGTTATGGATATTTGATCAGGCACGTGTGTGGGCAGCACTTGAAGTTCAATAAATGTTAAAAGTACTGGGTATTATTAATTTAATTTATATTGCTGCATAAAAATCGTAATTATCTGAGTGTTTCAATATTTTTATATATTTGTATATTTATTTTATGATCAATGTGCTTTAAAAAAAAAAAAAATCAGCCTTAAATATCGGCCTCAAGAATTGGCTGTTGATATTGGCCATCGGCTGACTAAATTTTTAAAAATCTGCATCGGCCTTAGTCACATTAGAAAAACCCTCATCAGTCGACCTCTACTTTACATGTTATGGTTTTTCATCTTGTTACTTATTTTACATGTTGTTACGTATTTTTATGTCTCCTTTCATCTTTTGTCTTCTATCCCTTGTTTAAGCTTTTATTTATTTATTTTTTTTACCTTATTTTACATATTGTTACATATTTTCACATGTTTTTCCACCTTTTACATATTTTGTCATCTTGTTTCATATTTAATTTTTATTTTTTTTAATTTTTTTTTACATCTTGTTTCATCTTTGTCGTTTTCATTTTGTTACTTCTTATTCATTTTTAAGTCTTGTTACATTCTCTTTTGCATTTCCTGTACTTACATACTTTATAAACTCTTCTAGAGAACACTCCTCTACTGTTCAAGAAACTTAATTTATGTATCATATTAACCTTGTTTTAGGGAATGTCAGGTTTAGAAAATTAACTTTTTGTCATTTAGTTAAATATTGGACATATTCCATGTGGGTTTCTTTAAGGTTTCCCTCCCCTCGTGGTCAGGAGGATGTTCAAACGGTGTGTTTACGGCATCGGGGCGGATGTGTTTGTGTTTCTGCAGATGTCAGCTGTTTCTGCTGCTGTTTACTTCACTTCCTGTTTACAACCTCCTGAACGTTGAGACTGTTTCATGTGATGACTCAAGTGTGAAGTTACTGCAGAAACAGGACCAACATCTGCAGTTACAGTTGAACATCACCACCGTCTGTTCAGTTTTGTGAAAATACAGTGAAACTATCACAGACTCAAGCCGCTGTTACATGGACAATATTTGACCCACCCAACAAAAACATATTAACCTTTTAGGCGCTGGTTTAAAAAAATATATATATTCAATTTTGACATGAAGATTTCAAAAAGCTGTATCTTGGAAGTGTTTAGAGATAAAGTCATACTGCAAATGAGACAAATATTGGGTATGACCCAAAGTTAATAATGGGAGTAAATGTACTCATCTAATTTGCATATAATGCAAATATAATAATATAAATAAATGCAAATATAAATAACACTGGTCAACAACAAATTTATTGTTTAAGTTTTTTGAGCTGATTTAGGATCATTTTGGTGTGCTGAATCCAAAAATCACATTAATTTTGCTCAATCAGGTCAACTTTCTGAACTATGCTGCATATTGGCTTTTTAACATTTTTGCTTACATTTATGGGCATTTTCACATATGATACAAAATTCTTTCATATTTCTTGCAATAAACGAGTTCTGAAGATTTTACTTTTGCCAATTTATGATGAATGGTTTTTTTAATATTACAGGTGAATGAAATGGCTTCAACTAGAAGATCTTGCAAAAATAAGCCTGATGTATTCTGCTGCATCTGCAGTGAATACACCATTGTACCTAACAGGAATCCTGTTAGAAAATGATTTTTTTTTTCTCTTAAAACCTATTTTGGGTGAGAACTATATAAAAAAATCAACTGATAAAGTCACAAAAATGTAATCAATTTTGTGAGAAGATCAAATTTTTCAAAATCAAATTAGCAAAAAAACCTGACCTGATTGAGAAAAACATGTCATTTTTGGATTTAGCGGTGCAAAATGGTCCTAATTCAGTTGAAAAAACCTAGACAACTTCCAAAAAACATTTTTTTGTAACCCGGTGTAATATAAGGCCATCAGGGCTCGACTTTGGAACGACCTGCCCGAGGAGATAAGGCTTGTGGAATCAGTGACGTCTGTTAAATCACTTCTTTAAACACGCTTGCGTTTATGTGATTCTGTCCCTTTTTTAATTTAAATTTGTTAAATTTGAATTTTATCCTGTTTGGTTGCTAATTTTTACTCTCATACAGGATGTTGTTTTATCTCACTCCTTCATTTTTACATTGATTTGACAGCATTTTTTGCATTTGCTGTCCATGTCTCTTTTATTGTGTTGCTTCGGTTTTAGTGTCTTTACTTATATCTTGTATCCTGCTGTTGTGCCCTTCTGCTTTGTCTGTCAAAGCACTTTGTAAACTTCGTTTTTAAAGGTGCTATATAAATAAAGCTATTATTATAATGACATCACAGGGTGGCGG
This sequence comes from Sphaeramia orbicularis, assembly GCF_902148855.1. Taxonomy (NCBI): domain Eukaryota; kingdom Metazoa; phylum Chordata; class Actinopteri; order Kurtiformes; family Apogonidae; genus Sphaeramia; species Sphaeramia orbicularis. The sequence continues at coordinate 6,567,766 of NC_043963.1, forward strand.
CCATATTTGATTGCACAGATTTTAGTAAAATTTAACTTAGAACATATTTATATGGAAGTTTTCCTTGATGTTTTGGATTTTTTGTCATCTTATTATTAAAATAAATTAACTTAAACCTTAGTAGAAAGTAAAATGCAGTAAGTTTTACTATCTTTTTATCCAAGCAGCAGAATCCATGTATCATTCATTCTTTTCATATTCAATTGAGAATCCACAATCGGAAAACAAAAAAATGACTTGTTATTTCATTATTTATGTACAAATCAAAAATCCAAAAACTAGTTGTTTTTCATTCTTTCGATTGTACGCACAAATTAAAAATTGAAAATAATCAAATGGACCAAATGTGGGGTTTCATGTTGACATTTTTGACATCCGATTTAGTTTGACCTGGAAGTTCCTGACTTCTTCGTGTGTTACTGAAGTGTCTTCTACTTAGATTGTCTACCATGGACACACTGTATTAGACAAAACAACACCTGGAAGATCCTGACCATTTTTTCAGTTGTCATGTCGTCCTCCTTCACAGTCACGCATTTACTGCCTCTGAATAGCTTGAAATTCTCCATGATCGCAGATTGCATTAGACAGAATATTAGCAAACCCACGATTGTCCTGCTCAACACACCAAGAAGTCAGTAACTTCCGGGTCAAACCAAATTGGATACAGGGGTGTAAGAAAATATCGGTTCCGCAATATATCGCAATATTTCACTTCATGATACCGTATGGATATTAAAAACTACTGTATCAATATTTTACGATATTTATTCAAATGCAGGCATGGCGGAAATTCATTTTTGTTTTTGTTTTTCTTTTTTGTTTATCATGCTCTTTTATTTCTATATTCACATGGGTATTTTGCTCTGTTGTTCATATACTAAAAATGTAGTATTGTGATATTGCAGGTCATACATGTAGTTTTTTTTTTTTTTTTTAAATTGATGACCATTATTTCAAGCGTCCGAAAAACACTTCTGACTGTCTGAAAGAGGCAAGTGTTAGTTTTTTATATTGGAAATGCACAAAAATAATGTTCTGATGTTGGATGATTCAGGGACTGAACACTATGCTTTCTTTTCACTATAGAATACGAAGATTTAAGCAGGATCTTAAACTGTGATGTCTGCAAAACATTATTTATTTATTTATTTGTGTGATTTTTGTTCTGGTAAAGCCGCATGTTCAAACTTTATTTATGCAAATGCTGCACTATAGATTTTTCCAGGAAATGATCTTTTAAAAAAGGAACAAAACAAAAAATGTCTCCTTGTTAATAAGGGTGTAAGAAAAATATTGGTTCCGCAATACTGTATCAATATTAAAAAGTACTGTATCGATATTTTAAGGTATTTATTCAAATGCAGATATTGTGTAGATTCATTTTTGTTTTTTTGTTTTTATTTTTTGTTTATATTTTATTTATTATTATCTAACACTCTTTTATTAAATAATGTTAGTTCCTCTGTTGGGATTGAACTAAAATAATGTTTTGATGTTCGTTCTGAACTAATAGAATATGAACATTTGAACTGGATCTTAAACTGTAATGTCTGTAAAACATAATTTAAGTTTCAACACAGGAACATTTTGTGATATAGCATTAGATCCTGTTCTAATCAAATAAAAGTATGTTTAGTATTTGTGCATATTTCTGGTGTAATTCAATTCTTCCAGGAAATAATCATTTAAAAAAAAGAAACAAACAAAAAATTGCCTTTTTAACAGTATTATGATATATCGTATTGTGATCCTAGTATTGCGATTTGTATCATGTGGCCAAATTCTTGCCAATACACACCCCTAATCAGACATCAAGAATGTCAACACGAAACCCGACATTTGGTCCATTTGCTTATTTCCAATTTTTAATTTGTGCGTACAATCGAAAGAATGAAAATCAACTGTTTTTTTTTTTTTTTTGTACATAAATAATGAAATAACAAATCTTTTTTTTTTTCATTTTCCAATTGTGGATTTTCAATTGAACATGAAAATGACACAGATTCAGCAGGGTAGCCAAATCTGTTCTTATCTATCAAAACTAAATAAACTTTACACTCTAAACCACCCCAGGACCACACCTTTCAAACTGGATTTTCTTCTTCACTTTGAATAGAAACACGTCCTGAAATGGGGTTAGGATTGAAGGGGCACATGTCTGCCATCTATTGGTGGAAGGTGGTAACAAGATTTGGAACCCTATCTGGAACTATGGTCACAAATGTTTCGACTTTGGAGCTTAAAGGGTTAATCAGATTTACACGTAACTGTTAAAATGGACCTGAATATAATGATCTGATAAGATGAGTGTTTACATGAAACAAACCATTTAGTCAGATTGGTACTTGTTTGACATTTAATTTGTCAGACATTGAACTGTTTTAACCTTTAGCTTCGTGATAAGTGGTTCTGTCAAAATTATTACACCCAGAAGTCAACCCATAATTAGTTTTTAAAGGGTTGTACAATAATAATACTAATAGTAATAATGATGGCTAATTAATCTGCTGTTGTAATTTTTTCACTTTATTCTACATTTAATTGAATGCAATACACACATAAACGTATGAATATTAATCAGTAATTAGTAAGAACTAATTAATCAATAAATATGGACCTGAATCAGTCCACTTGTGAAAAATGAGATGTGATTTTTACTTCTGGTGTTCTAATTTTCCCTTTTAGCCAGTATTTTTTTCAGTTTAGAAGCCAAATATGATCCATCGGCCACTATTGCTGCCAACTTCTGCTGATACCAACAGCAAATAAAACATCTTATTGGTGGCATTTAATCAATTTGACTTTAATTACATAATTGTTTATCACAACTATTTGATCTGACTGCAGTTTTTTGGCAGAATGGTGATTATAATCTCCTTTTCACTGTATGAAAACAAGCTGGAAGAAACAGAAATCTAACGTTTGATCAGAATTTCACCTTTTTTCATCACTCCTACATCTCGAGGTGTTTTTTTTTTTATTTTTATTTTTTTATATCATTATCAGTCATGTCTTTGTATACTCAAGAATATAATTTGTGTAATAATTATTAGCCTAATAATTATTGATAACTGTTAGTAATAATTAATAATTTGTATACTTTTTGTACATACATAATTTTTGTGTGATTATTATTTCAGAAAGCCTCTGATATTTAATTCACATTTATTGATTAAGCACGTAGACCCTAAGGGGTACGTACTTTAATTTTACTTCAGTATTTTCATTTTCTGATGCTTTATATTTCTGCTTCACTACATCTCAGAGGCAAATACTGTATATTTTAGTGCTCTGCATTTATTTAACACAACTGGTTACTTGATACTTTTTACAAAAATATGATATGTGCATATGATATGATGGAGTAATTCACTCCTTTTTGACCAGTAGTACACGAGGCTTCCACAAACTATAACAAATACTCTAATATGTATTTATCAGTGATAGAGACAGAATTATATGTATCTTCTGTGATAATAGAACACTTTGTAAGGAGTCATTTTGCCTAATGAGTACTGTACTTTTGATCATTTAAAGGATACTTTGGTGATAAAACTTTGTACTTTTACTTTTTTATGTAACAGTAGGTGTCTCCATGAATGACATTTTGTTATTTTTCTTTGGAAAGTGTTAATGTAAAAAAAAAAAAAAAAAATTGAATTTTGCGTACACAAGATGGATTTGGCATTTTTTTGCCTAGGAGTAATTGCACATAGAGGAAATGGGAACACCTTCTTTGAATAAATTGCGATGAAATGGACATTTAACTCATGTGATTAATCAGCTGTTTGTGTCGTCTTCCCAGATATTTCCATAAAGTGTTAAAACGTGTCTTGCACAACAGGTTGTGTTGATGAAACTACATCACTCCTGTGTCTAAGCCACAAAAAGACATTGCAGCCAATTCAGATGAAAACAGCAATAGGAGCTCTGTGTCTTCGATGTTTATTCGATCCACGTGTAATGTAGCCTACAGCGCCACCCACTGGCAACACAACACAGCCTAAATTATTTTAAACCCGTTTATGGAAACGCACATACACTGATCAGCCATAACATTACGACCACTGACAAGTGGTATGATTGTTAATTATCTTCTATCTTACTACTACCTGTATATATCCTGTTTGTTGTACATATCTCTCATGTGTAGTATGGAGTTAGCTTTTGTATATTTTTTCTGTATATTTGGTTCATTTCAGGAGTTCTAGCATTACTTTAGTAGCACGTGTGTATTAATATTTTATTCTGAAGCCTTTGCACAGTTCACTTTTCTTAACACTGTGATATTTGTATTTTATTTTATTTTTCTTATACAGTCTCTTTTGCACCAAGTGTTTTCCTGCTAAATTGAACAGAGCTGCTAAACTGATTTTCATTGTTTCTGTGACAATGACAATAAAGATCTATTTCACAGGTGTCAAACATGCGGCCTGGGGCCCAAAACCGGCCCGCCAAAGGTTCCAATCCGGCCCGCGAGATGAATTTGCAAAGTGCAAGTTAGGGCATCAAACTCAAAAATAATATCATAACAACCTATAAATAATGACAACACCATTTTTTCTCTTTGATTTAGTGCAAAAAAAACATTAAATTATGAAAATGTATACATTAACAAACTATCCTTTTACAATAAAATGTGAATAACCTGAAGAAATGTGAACAACCTGAAATGTCTAAAGAGAATTAAGTGCAATTTTAACAATATTCTGCTTATTACTAAATGTTTTGTATCTTTGTAGATCTGATCTGTAATGCATATGTAGAAATGACAAGTTGAGGCAGAATATTGATAAAATTGGACTTATATTTCTTAACAAATTGCGTTTTTTTCAGGTTATTCACATCCTTTTTGTTTGGATAGTTTGTAAATGTAAATATTGGCATAACTGAATGTTATTTTTTGCACTAAAACAATTTGGAGTTGTCATTATTTATTGGCTATCATGCTGTTATTGTACTGGTCCGGCCCACTGCAGATTAAATTGGGCTGAATGTGGCCCCCGGGAGAAAATGAGTTTGACACCCCTGATCTATTCTATTCTATTCTATTCTATTCTATTCTATTCTATTCTATTCTATTCTATTCTATTCTATTCTATCTCATTCCAACAGGACCTGTTAGTGGGTGGATATATTAGGCAGCAAGTGAACATGTAGACCTTGAAGACGTGTTAGAAACAGTTAAATGTTTAAGGGTAGGGATCTGAACCAGGTTCTAATAGTTTTGGATTTTTCATTATAGTTTAGTTTTATTTAGTTTTTTCTCTAATTCAGTTAGTTTTAATTCATTTTTAGAGCAGGTTTGCTAGTTTTTATTAGTTTTAATTTTTTTCTAAATGCTTAGTTTTAGTTTAGTTTTAGTATTAACTTTAGTTTTGTCATATCTTTTCTCTTCTTCTCCATCGTATTTACATAAATCCCAGACAGGACTCTGCTGCTTTCTCCCAACTTTAGTCTCCATGTTTCCAGGTAGAGTGGGGATGAGAAGATGACTATAAAGGACAAGTGATGAGAAGTGACGGACCGTGAAGTACCGTATGGTGCATCTAACTAAAATTACTAGAGTGAAATAAATCGCTTTTATATCAATCCAACATTGACAAAAATGAAAACGAAGGGAATTTTATCCATAATTTTTCATCAGTTTTAGTTAGTTTTGTAAGCACACAATAGAATTTAACTTAGTTATCATTTTTTCTTTTAATTATAGTTTTTATTTATTTCAGTAACAAAAATGTTTTTTCAATTCTAGTTTTTTGTCATTTCGTTTTCGTTAACGATAATAACCTTGGATCTGAACAACCTTGACAAGGGATAAACTGTAATGAAATCACTGCATTAGATCATCTCCAGATCTTCTTGTTTATTCCCAATGTAAAGTGGGACATACTAGGGATGCCACACTACTCAGGAAAACTGTGAACTGTTCGGTCTGCCCTGTATGGGACAGTCTGCCCTCATGGACCACGGGTTCTCGGTTTTGCAATTGATTCTCTCTCTCTCTCTCTCTCTCTCTCTCTCTCTGTCTCTCTCTCTCTCTGTCTCTCTCTCTCTCTCTCTCTCTCTCTCTGTCTGTCTGTCTGTCTGTCTGCAGTGCAGGGAAGCCCCGCCCCTCAGTGACAGACAGCCGACAGAGGCCAGAGTGTCTGCCTGTAAACTCACACCCACCTGTATCCATGTACATTAGACCTGTAATCTGACCTGTAATTAAACACATTGTCTACACAGTAACTCACTTTTAAGGGCTTTATTTTTGGCTAAAACACACGCCATCAGTTCATCTCTAATATGTGCTGCTCAGTTCAGTCTGTGGGCAGATGTAAACAGAACTGAAGCTCACTTCACAATAAAACAAACCAGCTGTGGATCAACTACGGTGAAATTAGATGAACATCATTAAATGTCCTGCAAATTATTTTTAACCATGAATCTTCTTTTACTTTGTCCCTTCCTTGCCCACTACCCACCCATGTTTCGTTTCATTTTACCCATACCCGCGAAAATTATTACTATTATTATTATAATTTTTTTATTTATTTTTTTTTACCCGACCCGGTGCAGGACTCTGACACACATACAATACTGTGACACGCTATTACAAGGAATGCGTATGGCAGTAGGGGTGTTAGAAAATATCTGTTCTGCAATATATCGCGATATTTCATTTCACAATACTTTATCGATATTAAAAAAGTACTGTATCAATATTTTTAGGTATTTATTCAAAGGCACATATGGTGGAGGTTCATTTTTGTTTTTTGTTTTTCTTCATTGTTTCTATATTCTTTATTAATATTTAACACTGTTTTATTAAATAACACTGGGTTACAAAAAATGTTTTTACAAGTTGTCTAGGTTTTTTCAACTGAATTAGGACCGTTTTGCACCGCTAAATCCAAAAATGACATGTTTTTCTCAATCAGGTCAGGTTTTTTTGCTAATTTGATTTTGAAAAATTTGATCTTCTCACAAAATATAATAATTAATACCAAAATAAGATTGGTAAGCACACTTTATGAAACTTGTGACTTGATTCCTGTTAGGTACAATGGTGTATTCACCGCAGATGTAGCAGAATACGTCAGGCTTATTTTTGCAAGATCTTCTAGTCGAAGCCATTTCATTCACCTGTAATATTAAAAAAAACATTAATCATAAATTGGCAAAAGTAAAATCTTCAGAACTCGTTTATTGCAAGAAATATGAAAGAATTTTCTATCATATGATGTGAAAATGCCCATAAATGTAAGCAAAAATGTTAAAAAGCCAATATGTAGCATAGTTCAGAAAGGAGTCCCGATTGAGCAAAATTAATATGATTTTTGGATTCAGCACACCAAAATTATCCTAAATCAGCTCAAAAAACTTAAACAATAAATTTGTTGTTGACCAGTGTAATGGTTATTTGAATCATCCCAAAAGCACTTTTTACTGTCTGAGAGGCAGATGGTACTTCCGTTGTTGGGATTGCACAAAAATATGTTATGATGTTAGTTATGAACTAATAGAATATGAACAAACAAAAATAAACAAAAAAATGGCCTTTTTAACAATATCATGATATATCGTGATATATCGTATTGTGATCCTAGTATTGTGATTTGTATTGTATCGCCAGATTTTTGCCCCTATACGGCAGATAACCCTGGCATTTTTATACCACTGTTTTCCTTTACATCCCTATGCAGAACAGGAATTTATTTATTTATTTTTTAAAAAAGCTCCCTTTGGGCTGTAGGTGTGCATGTGCCTGTTTCATACGACTGTATGCAAGTAGTCAAGGAATAAGAAAGGGTTCTATTGTTCAGGACAGAATGTGTTATTTTATTCAGTTCAGTGATATAATTTGTTCCTACTGTGAAATTCAGGCAAAATAAAAATATAATTTGGGGAGAAAAAAAATAAAAAATTTTCTTTACGCACAAAACATATACCGAAACCGAACCAAAACCGTGGCCCAAGAACCGAGGTACGGACCAAACCGTGGGCTACCTGTACCATGGCAAAGCAAGGCAAGGCAGGTGTATTTCTGTAGCACATTTCATGTACAAGACGATTCAAAGTGCTTTACATAAAACATTAAAAGCCTTACAGCAGAAACAATGAAAAGTACAGGCACGAGAAAAACAAACAAAAAAAACAAAATCAATAAATAGATAAAACAAATAAACAGATAAAAACTTTAAGCTTAAAAGAATAAAACCTCTATTCAAATGCAGCTGAGAACAGGTGGGTCTTAAATTGGATTTAAATCAGCTGAGTGTTTCAGCTGATCTGAGGTTTTCTGGGAGTTTGTTCCAGACATGTGGAGCGTAGAAGCTGAACGCAGCTTCTCCATGTCTGGTTCTGACTCTGAGAACTGACAACAGACCGGATCCAGATGACCTGAGGGGTCTGGGGGGTTCGTACTGGGTCAGGAGGTCACTGATGTATTTTGGTCCTAAACCATTCAGAACTTTATAGACCAGCAACAGAACTGTAAAGTCTATCCTCTGACGGACAGGCAGCCAGTGGAAGGACCTCAGAGTTGGACTAATGTGGTCTTAGTGAGGACCAGAAAAGCGGACCACTCCCAGTTTGTACCGACCAAAAGTATCTAAAGAACAACTGGATCTAAACCAGTCAGCATCTATAGGAGCAGAGCATTACTACCATCTGTCTAATATTGTGTAGGTTTTACTTTTTCCACAAAAACAGCTCTGACCTGAGGCCTAAACACCACCAGACCTCTGAAGGTGTGTGCGGTATCTGGACCCAGACTTTAGCAGCAGATCCCTGTAGTCCTGGGAGCTGTGAAATGGGAGGGACTGGACTTGTTTATCCAGTACATTCCACTGATGCTCAATTGTCATGAGATTGGGTTGTCCTCCCTTAGTCCATTTTTGGTGGGTACTAACCACTGCAGACCAGGAACACCCAACAAGACCTGCAGTTGTGGAGATGCTCCGACCCAGTCATCACCGCTACAGTATGGACCAAAGTAGGGATGTAACGATATTAAAATTTCATATCACAGTTATTGTGACCAAAATTATCACAATTATCATTATTATCGTGATATTGTTGAAATTGTGCTCAAAATGTTCAAAAAGTACTTATACACACACTGAAATAATTTAACCAAGTTGTATTTTGAAAAAATAAAACAACAAAAAAAAAAACCAAATAAAATAATTGGCACAATGCACTTTCTCTTGGCAGAAACATTCAAGTATTAACCCTTAGTGGTCTGAGCCTATTTTGGCCATTTTTCAGTGCTTTTGATTTTGCCTTTATATACTATATAAACAAATGTTTACTATACCCATGTTTGGGATCTGTTTTTTCAGCACAACTTCATTTATATCATCAGTTTATTATTTTTTTCACTTTAACCTACTACATCAACATGAAAAGCCAGAAAACACACACACACACACAAAAAAAAATACGATTTGAAAAATGTATAGAATTTATTGCATAAATAACACAAAGATGCTAAACAAACCTTTTCAAAGACTGTAAAAGTGAATATTGGTTCTAAATATTAGGTATATAAAATCAAAATTGTAATAAATTAAAACTACACTCAAATATTTGACATAAAAACATATCTTTACATAGGCGTTTTCTCCGGAAAAGTGCGGTAATCAAACCCGGTTATCATGATAATTAGAATTTAAACGGTAATACTAACCGTTGGCAATTTCACCGCGGTTAATTGTTATACTGGTAATCGTTACATTCCTAGACCAAAGTCACTCAGATCCTTATGTTGATCATTTTGCTGCTTCCACCACATCAGCTTTGACAATTAAATGTTCAGCCTACTTTCTGCCTAATGTATCCAACCAGTGAAAGGTCCTATTGGAATTGGATAATCAGTATAATTGTCACTTCTCTTATCTGTGGTCACGATGTTATGGCGGATCAGTATATTTTGTGTTTTGGTTCACTTTTTGACTTTTGCTTCCACTTCGTTTGTCATTTTATGCAAACACAGCCATTTCTACTTTTACTGAAGGGAAGGATGTAAATCACAGAACAGCCATTTTCATTCTGACTAATCTCTGAATTATTTTCTTGAGTCACTGGTTAATGCTTTAATCATTCCAGTAAATCTCTGGCAGCAGTGACTTCATCCTATGTGTAATCTAATTCATCTTATTTGTCTTTACTGTAGAGATACACTGTTGCCTGTAAATAATTAAAAACACATCACCGTCCCCTGTTGTTGCTCTGGGTGACATGTTTCTTCTTAAGGAAACAGGGTAACACTAGTTTTTACACTTTTCCAGTCGAGGCGAGTTCTTGGGTCTCCAGAGACAGGACAAGCATTTCTAAACCTTGACCGCAGATCAACTCAATGTGCAGCTTTGACCTGTGAAGTCTTCACCGATGAATGTTTAACAGTGTGATGTTTGTGTTTTCTACAGGGGGGAGGGTCAAGAAGGCGAGGAGGGCGCCGTCAACCCCCAGCCCCCCGCCAGAGAGAAACACAGGTCCCACAGTAAGACCAAGAAGGCCCGTAAGGAGCGCCAACATGCCGAGCAGGAGGCATCTGCATCAACAACGACACAGGAAGCCGAGCCACCATCAGAGGCAGAGACCCAGGTGAGGTCAGAGGTCACCATCTAAGTCCTCCAGAGGGGCCTTTCTGACAGATATATACGGCCTACATCATCAAATCAGCTGAACCGACATTTGTATTTACTATTATCTATATCAGCTAAAATTTACTTAGGGGGTCAAATGAGTGGCCATTTTTGTCAAAAAAAAAAAAGTTGTCATAAATGCATAGAACTGTGTTGAAATAATGCTAATCCATTTGTGCACAGACTACTGATATTATTTGACAGTGGAAGCTCTATTTTCAGAAATATTGGATTTAGAATAGCACGTGTATGTGAAAACTTTTGCTGGTGGACGGACGTGACATTACCCATAATGCTCTGGTCAGTACCAGTACTTTATTAGTAAGAAACTTATAGACTTAATATTGCTAATTCTCCTCTTATTCATAAATGTTAGTATTGTGGATCTAAAACAATACCAGCTGACACAAAAACACAAACTGTGGCAGTGGACGGATGTGACATGGTTGTTACGGATCCCATCATACCGATGCTCTGCAGCCGTGTCACCGTTTACACTAATGATCCCAGTGCAAAAACTAGGATCAGAATTATTTATTGTGTAGTTTATCATCAGACTAAAGAGTAAATAACAATATAGAATTGTTATTTCTTTATAAAAATACTTATTATTAGAAAACTGTTGATTTAAAAAGTGACGTGTGACATTCTTCATGTATGTATTGGTGTAACATAAGCAGGATGGATCAGCACCATACTCCAGACTGAACCTGTAAAAATAAAACATGTGATATGTAGGAGAGAATCTGGTAAGAAAAACTGGGGAATCTAAAAGAATAGAATATTTGTTTTTCAGATAAATTCAGTTCAAATAGAACTTGGCCATTTGTGACATGAAAATATAGCATTAATTGTGATGAAATTGGACATTTTTGAGCTGAAAACATAGTTCATATGAGCATCAACATGTTGAACAGAACTGAAATCCTGTACATTTGCAGAACTTGTATTTACCAACACAAAGTTCCTTTGGGGATTCACTTAGATTGATTTCTTATGCACAAAGACATAAATAAGACCTCTAAGCAAATTTTAGCCGTTGAGCAACCTGTGCCAATAGCATCACCACCATTAATCCTACCCCTCTATGCATTAGTTATAAGTAATAGGTCAGCATATTAACACAATATTACATCTGTTTTTAAAGTGACCTATAGGATGACAGCATGAAGGACATCCCATTTCAGTTGAGGGAGGGAAAACCAAGATGTTGGCATCTGTTAACTAGAAAGTTCATGTGATTTTTGTGTTGACAATGAGAGGAGATATGGCAAACTCAGTCTCAAAAACTCTAACAATACAGCAGCAAGTCATATTTGAAGCAGATGGAAGAAATGGAACAAAAAACAAACAAAAGGCAACATGCTTCACTCCCTATGTCTAAGTCCTCCTCTTTATTGTTTATTGGTGGTTGCATTACTTTTGGTTGTTGGTGGTTGCATTCCATACATTGGATTTCACTGTCCTGCAAAAAGCACATTTCAGCCACTGTGAACTCACAAAATAGAAATACAAAAACAAAAAATTCACAATAAATGAAGAATCAAGTGAGCCCTCTCTATTCAATTACAAAACCAATGCGTGATCCTGAAATAAATATTACAAATGTGTTCATTTTTACTGTACTTTAATGTCACAGCATTGGCAACAAACTGAGTACTGCTGACATAGTACTGGTACTACTGATAACGGCAGTCATTAGTTTAGGTCAGATGTTAATTATTCTACACATAAGGTACTTTTCCACTGGCTTCATCTTATTCATTAGAGTTGCCTCAGTAATTCGTTCTGTCTGATGTGGAATATTTTAGAAAATCCATGTACCGTCAAAAGAAAGAACTTCAGCCAACATATAGAGGAGCGGGTTTTTACACTGGTCTGTCCCTGCAGGAATCAGAGCCTGTGGCGGGTCCTTCAGAGGTGGGCTCGGAGTCGGCGGGCGAGTCTGCAGGATCGCCCAAGCAAAGACGCTCTATCATCCGGGACCGAGGCCCACTGTACGACGACCCATCACTGCCCGAAGGCTGGACACGTAAACTCAAACAGAGGAAGTCTGGACGCTCTGCGGGAAAATTCGACGTCTACCTGATCAAGTAAGCTCTGCACCCTTCAAGGTTATATCCCATTTAACTAAGATTAATGGTAATATTTATTGCTAACATATTTTTACAATTAGGTGACATAATGTGGATATGTGTCAGCAAATTTTTAAGGATTCTGTGGTTTTGTTTTTTAGCTCGGAGGGAAAGGCGTTTCGCTCAAAGGTGGAACTTATCGCATACTTTCAAAAGGTTGGTGACACAACAACTGACCCCAATGACTTCGATTTCACTGTCACTGGACGTGGAAGCCCCTCACGTCGTGAGAAACGACCTCCGAAGAAACCGAAGGTGGTCAAACCATCGGGGCGAGGCCGAGGAAGGCCTAAAGGTACTCAGTCGCTGACAAGAAGTGAGACCCATAAACTGATCCTCAAAAGAAGTTGAAGTTACTTTGTGTCTGTAAATGAAATGTTTTAAGTTTACCATTTAATTTGTGTAGGCAGTGGGAAGGTGCGTCAGGCTACAGAGGGTGTGGCCATGAAGCGTGTGGTTGAGAAAACTCCGGGCAAACTGCTGGTCAAAATGCCCTTTAGCAAGGCAGAACCCTCCAGTGGCACCACCTCTGCTGCCTCAAAGGTATGATCACCCCTGGAGTAAAGATAAGCTTCTTAGCCAATGCACAGTATTCTTTTATGCAGCATTTTCCTAAGAAGTTTTTTAGCCAACATATCTAAGGGAACTATGCCAAGCAGTGAGCAGCATCACCAAACATGACAAAAACTTTGCCAGAGCAGTAATATTAGTCACTTTAAATCAATCCCTAATCCTGTAATATCAACAAATCAATTGGCTCCACTTAATGTGGAGGAGCGGCAGAATTACTCTGAGCACCTTGTCTGGAAGTCCTCCAACCACCACACCCAGTCTCAGAGTGTAAGCTGTTACTCCCCGGTCTAGGGGTTTACCAGGGCGAACATAATATTGCTCTGCTTTGTCCCCTCCCAGCTCCCAAGCACACACGTCAGTCAAAAAAAAAGTAAGGTTCACAAGATTTATTTTAATCGACTAAAGGAGGGTTAGGGGAGGATGCAGCTAAAACAACAAAATATCTTCTTCTGAGTTCAAACTAAATTATCTACTCAAAATAAATGCAAGAAATAAAATACAGAAAACTAACCTGAACTCCCTAACCAAAAAAAACAGGAGAAAAGGTGAAAATAAAAAAGCCGACCTCCCCTACCAAAAAAGGATCGAATTTACAAAAAGATTCTATTTACAACTATATACAGATACAAAAGTCACACTCAAACACACGACTGACGATCACACACAGGAACACACGGTTGGGAGCTGGCAGGAGGCAAGAGAGAGAGCGAACTGAAGATCCAGGGCCATTTTTAAAGGGGCTGGGCAATCATGCGCCACCAATCAGCTTCCTGCAACACAAACAGACAGAAAGGGCACAGCACACCTACAGGACGGGGGGAGAACACACACACACACTAAACAGAAAACATATATACATATACACAAAAATAGGCAAATTATGACTCAGGGTCATAACAAAGCCCAGCCACAGTGTGGAAGAAACCTATTTTGGTTGCTTGTATTAGCATCCTGTTTTTCTATCATTACTAAGAATTCACAACCATAGGCAAAGGCAGGGGCGTAGACTGACTGGTAAAATGAGAAATGGGCCTCATAATTCGCCACCAAAGTCTGGTAGAGCTACCATAACATGATAACCAGGTTAAGCTCCTGGTCTCCCAGTTGAAGTCAGACATATGTTTTAAGTAGTCCCTTGTCCGTAGACGTCTTTGTAGATCTACTAATACTAATGGCACCTATTGATGTGGTTGTCCCTCTGCAGGCAGCGTCTCCTGCCCTGGTGTCCACAAAGTCCCATCCCGGAAGAAAGAGGAAATCAGAGCAAGAACTTCCAGCCCCTCCACAGACTGCCCCCAAAAAACGGGGCAGGAAACCAGCTTCTGCCTCAGCAACATCGTCCGTTGCCACAGCATCCTCCTCATCTGCATCAGCTTCTGGTAGCTCATCTGCAGGGAGTTACGCTGCAGCTGCCATTTTAGCTGCCGAGGCCAAGCGGCGAGCAGCAAAGGAGTCTTCCACCAAACCTGTCATCCAGGAAACAGCCCTGCCAATAAAAAAACGCAAAACCAGAGAGACAGTGGAGGAGAAGGAAAGTGCTCAAACCCCAGAAGCTTCAACTGCTCAGACTGGAAGGAGGGCTACTTCAGAGGGGGAGGGGAGCACCGGTGAAAGATCTACAGAGTCTCACCCTCCACCCTCTGAGCAGAGCCAGTCGACTGGGTCTGAAGAAAGCCAGTCGTCACACGGACACAAAGCGCATAAAGGGAGGAAGCACAAGGAAAAATCTGGATCAGCAGCAGGAGATGAAGGTAGCAAGAAAGATGAAGGAGGTGAAGGTGCAGGTGATAAGGGAGGAGATGAAGGAGCTGGGAGGAGTAGCAGCAGCAGTAGCAGTAGCATTAGCCCGTCAAAAAGCCACAAAAGGAAGGACCGGCTGCCTCACAAGCACCATCACCATCACCATCACCACCACCACCACCACCATCACCATCGCCACCAACAGTCCTCTGCCTCCACATTAGATCAACCTCCTCCTCCTCCTCCTCCCCCTCCTCCTCCACCCCCTCCCCCTCCACCACCTCCTCCAGCCTCTGGACACTCAGCACCTCCTGAAGTCGACCCCCAGACTGTGCCCCAGCTCACCACTCAACAAGCTCCTTCCAAACCCCAGTCCAAATCTGTGCCTCAGTCCTCGCCTGAGCCTCGTCCTCCTCCACCGTCACCACGGCACCAACCCCAACCCCACCCCCAGCAGCAGCAGCTTCAACCTCCCAGTCAGCCCCAAGTCCAGCCTAGATATCCAGGATCGCAGTCACCTCCTACCAGGCACGTTCTACCCCAACAACCCCAGTCCCAACCCCAGAGCCAACCACAAAAAGCCCAGTCACAAACTGTAAACCCCCAGGCCCAGCATCGAACCCAGCTTCAGCCTCAGTCTCAATCGCATTCGCAAACCCCTTCAGTCCTTCACATTCATACTTCTCAGACAAGGCAACCACATCCACACACCCAGTCCTCAACAGTTCCCCAGCCTCAAACCCAGTCCAGGGTCTTGTCCCAATCCCAGTCACAGATTAAACAACAGCCACAGCCCCGGCAGTCAGTCCAGCCTCAACTCCAGACCCAGACCAGAGCCCCGAGTCAGCCTCAGCCTCAGCCTCAGCCTCTCACCCAGCCAAGAACCCCTTCCCAAACCCAGCCTCAGTCCCAGTCCAGGACCACAACCCATCCTCAAATGCAACCCAGAATCCACACCCAATCACAGCTTCAACCTCAGTCCAGAACCCCAACCCAATCACAACCTCAATCCAGAACCCCAACCCAGTCTCTGCCTCAACCACAGTCCAGGACCCCAACCCAGTCTCACCCTCAACCTCAGTCTAGAACCCAATCCCAGCCTCAACCCCAGACCAGGACCCCTATCCAGTCTATTCCTCAACCCCAGACCAGGACCCCTGTCCAGTCTATTCCTCAACCCCAGACCAGGACCCCTGTCCAGTCTGTTCCTCAACCCCAGTCAAGGACCCCTGCCCAGTTCCAGCCTCAGCCTCAATCCAGGACCCCATCCCAATCACAGCCTCAACCTCAGTCCCGGACCCCAACCCAATCTCCGCCTCAACCCCAGTCTAGGGCCCCATCCCAAATGCAGCCTCAACTTCAGCCTAGGCCCCCAACCCAATCTCTTCCTCAGCCTCAGTCTAGAACCCCAATCCACTCCCAGCCTCAGCACCAGACAAGGACCCCAGCTCAATCTCAGCCTCAACCTCAGTCTAGGACCCCTACCCAGTCCCAACCTCAAACTCAACCAAGGCCCCCACCCCAATCCTTTCCTCAGCCCCAGCCCAGGACCCTTGCCCAACCTCAACCTCAACCACAGCCTCAAGTCCAATCCAGAACCCTTCCCCAGTCTCAGCCTCCACCTCAACCCCGGCATCAAAGTCAGCCCCAGCCGCAAGCAAGGCACACATCACCACACCAATCCCAGTCTCAGTATAGACTTCAACACAGGCAGTCCCTCCCCCATCCTAGACCATCCCAGTCACAATCTCAGCCCCAAGCACAAGCGCACCTTCAACGAGCTCAACCACAGCCACGTCCCCACCCACAGCCCACTAGGGCCCATGTGCAGCCACTTTCGCAGCATCGACCATCCCTCAGTTTGAGCAGACCCAACCTGGTCCAGGTTCAGCAGAACCAGAGTGAACAACCCCAAGATCTGAGCACCACACGGCCTAGCCGAGGGAGCCTGCTGCCAAGTCGTGAAATCGGCATGGAGGGTGTCCGTGTGGAGGTGAGAAGGGACCCGGTGATGGTATCTGAGAGCAGAGAGGGTTCTAACAGCACCTCCAGGCCTCACGGCTCCATACAGATGGCCCCAGGTCCTCCAGGAGGAGCCGGGGCTGGGGTGGGTCTGGTCCCTGGCGCAGAGGGCCGGGCCAGGCTTCGGGCCGAGCCAGAGGCAGCAGGTGAAGGAAGGGAGCTCAGAGACATTGTTCCCCAGTCTGCTGTGCCCTGCCCGAGCCGAGAAGAAACTGTAGAGTCACGGACTGCCGTGAGTGAAAGAGTCAGCTGATTGGTTGGACGGTGAACAGGCCGACTGATCGGACTGAGTCTGGACCAGGAGGAAGTGACTGGGCTGTTCGTGAAGGTTTACTGTTTTTACACTGTTTTCAGGCAGATGGATAGCATTGCACAGAGCTGGTTGCAGCTTCTCATCCGTTTGAATCTGGATTCGTGAGACGCTGTAAGGGTTTGGATTCGAGAACTAACCTGGCGCCGAAGGACAGCTCGACACGTGAAGGAAAGTGTCTTTTTCTAGGAAAAACTAAACGAAAAGGAAAAACCGATAAAAAGTGTGTGTGTATATATAATCATAAGGCAGCTGTTGTGTCCCGCTAGTCTCCGTGGGGAGGGGGGGAGTAGTTTGGAACTAAAAACCAACGCTTAACAACACATTACTCTGAAATGTTGCTTCCGGAATATAACCTGTTTTTTTTTTAATTTCGTATTTTGATAGTTTATTGTTTTGTCTCTGTTATACAGCTTTAAACTCTGATATTATTGACTGACGGTCCCTTACTCATTGCTGTGCTGCTGACTGACAGTCCCTTATTTAAAGTCCTGCTCCTGACCGATGGCCTCTTACGACACATCCTCCTACTGACTGACCGTCCCATATCGACGGTCCTCACACTGACTGGTCCCACACCGAAAGCTTCAGAGGTGATGTGGGGTGGCGGTTTGCACGTAAAACTGGTTTCTTATGACTCCCATCATTCATTTTCTTTTTAATTTTTCCATCAAAACAACAATAAACGGGAGGCCAGTCATGTTTTCCATCCACTTCCAGACTGCCCCCTTCTTGTAGCCAATCCAATGTTTCGAAGTCATCGTTTGAAGTATCTGAACAACATGAGGGGCTCTTGATTTTCTTACCAAACGCCTCAAAAGCAGATGAGTCGACAGTTTGATAAGACAAACTGGAGCCCTCGTCGGTTGCTTTTCAAGTACTTCAAATACAGGGAGTTGTTCTTCCCGTTGTGAAGCAGCAGGTTAGAAATTCTTCCAAACTGCTCTTCATTAAATCTGTTTGTTTTGGTCTTTTTGTTTTCAAAGGAAGCACTTTGAATATCAAACCAAACCCACTTTTACAGTAGCTTTATTTTAGTTCCAGTCTTAATGAAAGAGTGGGAAATGAACTTCTTTTTATTGTGTCTTCATGTTGAATGTCTGGAACAGTTTGCACTCCTCTAGTTTGTACAATCGATCGCCTGCATGTCGCTCAGAGACCCTGCAGGCCTTCAATCGGAGCCGCACATACGCAGAGGAGGGGGTTTGAGCCCCCCAGAGCTCTGGTCCAGCTTCATGTGGGCTCAGTGAGCAGAAAAGTCATGAGTCCAGAACTCCAGATCTCAAACAGAAACTACATAGCACCCAACTGTGCTTCACTGTTGTGTAAAAAAGAAACAAGGTCCAGTCAGTTGGCCACAGAATCATTACTTACATACTGACGCTGCTTATAAAGTTACGTTTCATTTCAGTTATTTCATGTCTTAAGTGCCATTTTGATTTTCCAAGTGCTTTTAGTCCCAGTCCAGTGATTTGCTGGAGACTTTTCTGTCACTTTTATAAACAAAATAACTTGGAGTTGTGGTCGAATAGTCCGAAAAATTCCATCCTATGCCTTTTCCTGAACACCTTTTCTTGACTTCTCCAGGCCAAGAAAAGATATGAAGGAGAAGTCATTAGGAAGGAAAAGACAACTGTGGTGCTGGGAGAAACTGACTGCTTCCAAACTAGGTCACATCATTATGTGAAATATGGTGGATATAATTGACGTGGGTCTGCCGTGGTGAAATTAAAATGTTGAGAAAATGGAAAAAGCGTCTCAAATAGAAACGCTGAGAAATTTGACTTTATTACCAAGGTTCAGTGTTACAGGATTCACGACACTGATCATATATGTACAAAAATGTTGCCGTCCGTGCCATTGGTAATGATGATAATTAATTTGATTATTTTGTGACACTTAATATCTCATTTTAAGTAATTTTCGGAACCAGTCCGTTTTTTTTAACACATTATAACATAATTCTTTGGGTAAATCACACGTAAATCCTTTTTACTAATCAGATATTTAACTTTTTTATACTAAATAAAATAAGTTAAAAGACCTGTATTATATTTAATCAGTGAAAATTGTATAGTTATGACTTAATTACGACCATTTTCATCCAAATCTAGTTTGATGCTTTCCCATCAGGCAATGCTACCAAGGTTGGAAAATTAAGGGAAACAAAATGCTTTTTCCAATGAGACAACACTTTTATCCATTTGCATTTATTGACACGATTCCTAATTTGTATGACAAAAGATACTCAATTTATGCGAGATATGCATATGTGATTGGATGAACAGTGGAACAGAGCAATTTGCAACAACACCTGGAAGACTCTTGATCTTAACACCTAAGATCTGAATAACCTGGATCATGAATATAAAAGTTTATTAATTCAATATTTAACTAGTAAATCTGCAGCTGAACATCAAATTGAATTAAATTGAGCCCCTAGGTGATTCTTGGCGCAATTCTAGTTTTTTGAGATCAAAATTTCCCTCAGTTTCGTACGTATCTGTTTTCTTAAGTGCCGATATTAAAGTAAAAACCTCTGGCTTGTGTTCATGACTAGTTGGATGTTGCTTTAGTAAAGGATGCCTCAGTGCCTCATTTTAAAGTAAACAGTAAAAAAAAAACAACAAAAAAACTAAAGCTCCTTTCCTCAACATGTAGGTCAGTGGTTCTCAACTGGTCTGGATTCAGGACCCACTATCACCCTTCAATTTTAATTTATTTATTTATTTATTTTACCTTTGTTTAACGAGGAAGTCCCATTGAGATTAGGAATCTCTTTTACAAGGGAGACCTGGCTAAGGTAGCAGCCAGAGTCCAAAAAACAAAAACACATACATGATACACAATGAACAACACAATAACAACTATTCAACCATAATGGCAAGTCAATGACAAGACAAGACCCAAATTAATAACATAATTGTTAAACTTCTCAGATTTATTTAATGAAAAGATGGTGTATTTTGAACCTGAGATAATACAGAATATCACAGTATGAAAAGACAGAAGACAAATTTAATGATAAACCAGAATGACTGACAGGTGGTGATGCTAAATATAGAAACTTTACCTTTAACGCTAATGTAGGTTCATTTTAACCAAAACCAAAATTGTGCACTCTGTTAAAAATTAAAAGTGCATTCAGTCACCTATTCAATAATTAAACACACTAAGGTTTTTATTCAGTGTAGGTAAAACCATATCTGATGTAGCTGTTGTCATATCTGAGTTTCTCCATGATTTGTGTAGAAGCTTTTGGGTCTTCTTTTTTGCTGTAAATTGTTTAGTGTTAATTACAATTATAGAGCATTACCACCACCTACTGTTGGGGAGTGTGAATGGCCAACACTCAGCTCCATAAAAAATAAAACAGGATTGGTTTCTTAAAGGGCTCATATTTGTCTAAACCCACTTTTATTAGTCTGTGGTTCATTTATTTGTGTATTTGGACCCTAATAGTTCACACAGTTTGAATTTGAACCCTCCAGCTGCTGCAGAACTACCTTTATATTCATTTTGGCAACAAGCAAGTGGATTTCTGCAACCTGTTTCAATTCCTGCTTAATTTGTCACGTTTTATAACTAGTTACGTCACGACATTTGCACATATAAGGTCAAGATTTCGGACGAACTTTTCTCCGAGTACGACATAATTGTTTGTCAGCAGCAGCAGTTGTAGTCCAAACTGAAAATATGTCCAAACTTGGAGCTCATTCCCTAAAATGTTCAGTTGTTGGTTGAACAGGACAGAGCAGCACAGCCAATAACCTGGAGGGGGTGGGGCCTGAAGTGGCTCATGTGCATTTAAAGGGCCAATGCTCCAAACCACCTTTCTGGTGTCATTACTCAGAAATGGGGTTGAAGATGGACCTGTGGAGTTGAATGAGTGAAGAATTCAGACCCAAGCAGAGCATTTACAGTTTATGGAGACCATAGGGAAATGTTGGAAAATGTATAAACCATTTAAGAAAAAGCAAAGCATCACTCCTTTAATATTATTTGGGCGACACGGTGGTGCAGTGGTTAGCACTGGAGCCTCACAGTAAGAAGGTCCTGGGTTCGATTCCAGCACCAGTCAACGGGGGGTGGGACCTTTCTGTGTGGAGTTTGCATGTTCTCCCTGTGTTTGCATGGGTTCTCTCCAGGTACTCTGGCTCCTGCCACCATCCAAACACATGCACTGATAGGTTAATTGGTTAATCTAAATTGCCCATAGGTGTGAATGTGAGAGTGATTGTTTGTCTCTCAGCCCTGCGATGAACTGGCGACTTGTCCAGGGTGTACCCCGCCTTCGCCCCTATGTAGCTGGGATAGGCTCCAAGCGACCCCCGTGACCCTAGTGAGGATAAAGCGGGTTCAGAAAATGAATGAAGAATATTATTTGCTCAGACAAGGGCCCACGACCCACTGAAATCAGATTTGCAACCCACTTTTAGGTCGCGACCCACCAATTGAGAATCACTGATGTTGAGGTTTCACCCAGCTCTCATCATGGTTGCCTCTTCAGACCCGACTATTCGACCAAAACCTGGGATTTTCCTGAATGTAAAGCGTGAACTGTTAGGCCCCGTTCTCTAAACGACGCCATTGTGTCTTCTCAGACGCTTATTGGACTGAAACTTTTTCTTAGTACTGACAAGTCTGACAGTCAGATATGGACCAGGGATGTGTTGAAAGAACAATGTTTGATGTCTGTTTTATAATATAGGAAATTATTTAAGCTTCTTTACGCAAGTGAAGACAGATCATGACATGTTTTATTCCGAATTTGAAGAAAAACAGGATCTAATTTTAAAAAAGCCCACTGTGCCCTGATTGGTCAACCATAGACATTTGTACGTAGACGCTGGTGTTGGACTAAGACTCTGGATGTTATCTGAAGACCACCACCGCAGAGATATCACTAAATGGCTTGTGCATTGTCTGATTTATTTGTGAGAAATTTCACTGTGAAGAAAATCTTTTAGTCGTTTCTTTTAGATCAACAATGTTCATTCTACTCTTCATTTGACTTGCACCTTGTAAACATCAAGAAAATATACACATCTACCCCCTTTAGACTTGTAACCACCGTACAGATGACTGTTATTGTGTTGTAAATAATAATAATATAATGGTCTTGTTGTGCATCTAGTCTGGTCTTGGTCCTGCCTTGGTCTTGGTATCAGCCTGTCAGAGTCTTGGTCTTGTGTCGGTCTTGATACACTTTGGTCTCAGTCATGATGTGGTTTTGATTTAGGTGGTCTGGACACATCTGTCAGTCGATCATAAGGTCAGTGAGTTCGCCGCACAGGTCCTGTCAAAAGTAACCAGGGAGTTGTGGTTTGTCTGTGGCTCAGATCCTCATTAGATACTAATGAGGTGGACTTGAAAAAAGGGAAGACAGCCCCCTCTTTACAGACTAGTTTTGATTGAATCTGTATGGCAAATGCATTTACGTATCGCATCATTGGACTTAAGTAACCAATACAGCATCTACGTATGTACAGTATGTCTATGGAAACGACCTTATACGAGCTCACAGGTTGTCTGCACTGATGTATAACTGACAATGAATGTAAAATTAGTGCAAAACTTCAAGTACAGAATGGGTCTTCAAACATAAATCCTGTTAAAGTACCATTATAGACACCCACAGGACTTTTTTTTGTTTGTTTGTTTTTTTACCACAGTTTGAACAGATAATTATGTGTATGTGACATGTAGCACAAATCACATCATGTAAAACACTTCATGAAGAAGCATAGAACTAATTTCACTACAAGAAATAAATTGACATACAGCGTAAATATTACACACTTTACATTAAAACTAACAAAAACTGATCACAAACTGCATAAAAACACATTTATTTAGTAGTTTTCTACCTGAAGTCTCCATCTAGTGGTTGAGTTTGTGCACTGCATCCACATATTACACATTCTTTACCCAATTATAGCACAGATAGTCTGATCCATCAATCCATCCATCCATAAACCACTTAATTCTTGTGAGGGTTGAGGAAAAAATACAGGAAAATTGTGTTAATCATAAATTTAGGTTGAAATCAGATGTTTGGAAGTTATACAGTAATGATTCTCAAATGTATTTAGAGCAAAATAGATGTAAAAATACACCTATTTTAATGTTGGATGAAAATTAGTGATTTTTTTTTCCTTTTAAAAGTCAAATTTCACTGATTCCAGGTCCTTGGATACGAATATTTTCTGGTTTCTTTCCTTTCATAACATTAAATTTAATAGCTTTAAGTTGTGGAATGAACGAGGCATCTGGAAACATCAGGTTTTCACCATTTTCTCACATTTTACAGCCCAAACATTAATCATTTAAAAGTGCAGGGCTTGACACTGTTTGGCATCACTGAGCAAAAATTGCAAGAACAAGAAAAACAATAATTACCCTGTCCTCCAGTTGGGAATACTGTTTTTTTGTTTGTTTGTTTTTTGGGCCTTATGCAGCACTGATTATGTCTGCGCCTTGACTAAATATTTAAATTTAAGTTGTCGAATCATGAATGTAGATTTATTTCCATCCTGAAAACAGAATCAATAGAAGTGGGAGGATGTCTTGTTTCCTGTCAGGCCATTTGATTTACAGATTTCCTCCATAAACTATAAAGAAAAAAATTAATAGATTAATCAATAATGGCGATAACTGGTTGTTGGAGCTTTAAATGCATTTAAACTATAATGAGCCTGTTTTGAAAATGTAAGATATTAGATTTGAAATGCAGGAAGTAAAAAGGAAAAAGCAAATACTCAAAGTACAGATACTTGAAAACTCTCATTTAAAGTGGTTCTATGTAGTATTAATATTCCAAACTCTCACCAGTAGGGGTCAGTCTGGTACCAGAACACACTTAGAACCAAAACCACCAATAAATCAACCCTATGGATCCACAGACTGAATAAATTATAAAGCTCATTGTTTACTTACATCTGTATTATGGAATCATCAAATTTTCTTCAAAAACTAAAACTCATGGATGCTTATTTTAACAGTCGCTCAAATTAACACTGTCTTATAATGTTGACATGCTGCATTAGCTGATAGTTTACATTATAGCTCTGTTAGCTTAGCTCTGTTAGCTTAGCTCTGTTTTTAGACTGAAAACAGCCACAGTAAAAGCACTAATCACCTCTGTTTTCTGTTTGGTTTGTGTCATTAGTAGCTGAACTATAGATGTTTGGAATCCAACAAACAAGGCAAGGCAAATTTATTAGTATAACACAGTTCATACACAGGGCAATTCACAGTGCTTTACAAAAATGAAAAAGAGACAAGTTAAAAACACACAATTACAATTTAAACATAAAACATAAATAATAATCAATTAAAAAAAAGGTCAGAAATGTCACAGTTTAGTCTGAACTGTGGCTCAACCAACGACAACTTAGCAAAGATAACAACATCCCATAATAACTTTATACCTACGTAAGCCTCAGAATCAAACTCACCTGTGTAGAAGAAAACTGACATTTAACCATTAAACTCCATTCTTTACATTTACAGCTGGAGAAAACAACAGCTTCTATTTTCATCACTTCTTTTCTTTGACTCCAAAAGTTGTTTCTTTCTGGTTCTCATCCTCCACTTGGCCTTGTTAGTTTTCCTCATCATGTTAGACCTGCAGAGGGACTCACTACTCCCTCTAGTGGTCACATACAGTGGTGTGCAAAAATATTAGAACACTTGTCAAATCTTCAGAAACTGGTGGTTGATTTGTTCCCAGAGCCTGAATTTCACTTTTTTTGCCTTTGCAAAAGATAAAGACAAAGGTACTGAGAATATTTCACGTACAAATTGATCAGTCCAGTCCTGTTTTTTTTTTTTTTTTACATTTTACTCTAATATTTAGGGTGCCCCCCCCCCCCCCCCCCCCCCCCGGCAACAATCTAAGAAAACTCAAAGGCAGGGTAGGCAACCTGTGGCTCTGGGCCAAATGTGGCTCTTTAGCATCTGTCTATGGCTCTTTTGGTCAAAAAATATACAGAACATTTTGAAATGAACTGAATGAGTCATTACTTTTTAACATTGTTAAGGGCCTAAATCTATTCTAACTTTGTCCATTTGCAAAAATGCACAGGCTTTACATGGAATAAACGAATTTTTTGACAGCATAAAAACCAAAATGGATTATTTTCTTGCCAAATTCAATACAAGATGCTAAATTTGCATTTGTTCGTAGTTTGTAAGTAAGTCACTATACATGATATACATGAAAGTTGCGCTTTTTCTCCATTACACAACGTAAATATGTTTTGGAAATAGTGTCCATCATTAAAAAAATTGTAAAAATCTTGAATGTTTTCTTTCTTGTAGTTGTATCATTTCATAAATGCACCAGACATTGCATCATTGCAGTGGAAATACAAAGTTAAATAGCAAACTAATCACAAATACGCCACAGCAGAGCAGCCACCTCATGGTAAAATGTAGTTGGGTTTAAATATTTTTTTCATGGCTCCAGTCAGATTTCTTTCTTTTTTTTCCAAGACAAAATGGCTCTGTAGGTTGTAAAGGTTGCCGACTCCTGCTCTAAGGAAACTCTGGAATGAGCTCTGAGAGTGTGGAGTGACACTGGGAACTGGACTGATCAATTTGTAGGTGAAATATTCTCAGTACCTTTGCCTTTACCTTTTGCAGTGGCAAAAAAGGGAAATTCAGGCTCTGGGAACAAATCAACCACCAGTTTCTTAAGATTTCACAAGTGTTGTAATATTTTTGCACACCACTGTAAATCCACCGGCCCATCACTGGAAATAAATTCACTTCATATCTTTACAATCTAATACATCGGCACCTTTGTCAGAACTTCACAGCTCTTTATTCTAAACATCTAATAATCAGTTTAGTTCATTTTAAAAGTATTTTAAAGTAGTAAACTGACATATAGACCCTTTAAGTACAATAACATGAAATAATTGTACTTGATGATTTCCCACATTTGCACACAGAGGAAAATAAACCCTAAATAAACCCGACAAATCCAACTGTTCAACACTTTTAACAGTGAAACATCAGTGTCCGTCACCGTAATAAAACATGTCTGGTCTGTCTGTTTTCTCTGATATGATCTCTCCGACTGTTCCTGAATGTTGAGTCGTTCTGATTTTCTTTGTTCACGTCACTTTTTTTTTAAAACAAATCTGCAGCACTTTAGCTCTGATGTGGTCAAACTCCTGCCCTCAAACAGAAAATAAAAGCTGAATGTCTTCATCCTGACTGACTCTGTGCCTGCAGTGACCTGCCGGGTTGCTCCGTTCCACACCTGTGGAGGTGTTTGGCCGTTACCTGACGCTCCACCTGAACCTGCAACAGCGTCACCTCTGCGTATGTTTGGCTCCGCCCACCGCCCAGTCTGCTCTGTGCATGCTGCGGCAGAATCCTGGTCTGAAAATTCAAACGTCCCTCTGTGAACGGACTCCCACCACAGGACTCGACCCGGCACAAACTACAGTAACCAGCCACCATATTGCATGTTCCAGAGTTTAGTGCCTATAATATTGTGCGTCTTGCCAGAAGCCACCATGTCAGCCAAGCCATGTTGTGTTTCTAGACTTAGTAGTGATGTGTGTGGTGACTTCATAGTTGCTAATATTGAGGATGAATATTCTGCTTTTACTCTGGTTGGAATTCAGTGGAAACTCCAATACACTGTCGCTGTAGACAAAACTAGTTTTTACCTGTTTTCTTATTTTTTTCTTTCTAACTAAAAGCGTTTGTTGTCCCCTGATGTCGTCTGACTGTTTGACTGATTCACCTTCTAATGCACAGACCGGGCCTGACGATGAAGAGCAACATCACATCACCACATGAATATAAAACACAGAAATGATTAAATAAGGCAACAGAGTTCACTGGAGTCTGACAATGAAAGAAACAACACACGATAAGAAACAGATGGAACAGGATGGAAAAGGCAAAGGATTTATTTCACGTTTTGTCGTCTTATAATAATAATAATAATGATAATAATAATAATAATACATTTTTATTTTGAATATAAGGACAAATAGAATATAAAGGTGAACAAAAGTAGAGCTGCAACTGATTAATCGACTAGGTGTTTGAAGCCAATGCAAAAATTCCCAGTTCGATTAATCGACTCGAATTGATTGAAGGGAGATAGCCTATTGCAGTTTTCCTGAATTGAAGCTTCTTTGTGCGTCACAGTAAGCGTCCGTGTGAAACACAACAGTGGAACCAATGTTTAAGAGCAGAGAAATGAAGGAAACAAAACTTTGATTCAGGAGAATTGTGGTTGAGTGAGTTTTTTGGATCACTTTGAGTCGATTAATCGGTTGCAGCTCTAAACAAAAGGCAAAGAGAAGCAACAAATTTAAACAGAACACTCCAGAATATCGAAGGCAACCAAAAAAAAAAAAGGTCATACAACATACAGTTACCTCATTGTGGCTCGTCAATAACACTTTATGTCCGAAATGGAGTAGGAAGAAGTCGAGCTTATATTGTCATCCCCCAATTTTACATAGCTAACATATTCAGTCCGTAATAAAGAACCGATCAAACAAATGTTCAGAGAACGCAAACCTCCGCCAAGCACCCTGAACGGTGTGCATGTGTGGATCGACTGTTTCTGTTTAAATTCAACAGTTTCCAGGTTGTTCCATACAGCAGAAAAAGTTGAAGCTTGGTACCAGTCATGTGTCTGTCAAATTAGATTCAATTCCAATCAATATTTGTTGAGTTCTAATTTTAAATGTGTCATAAATGGGATTTTCAGTGTTAAATGTAAATGTCCACAGAGTCCACATTCCACAGTGGATGTGGACAATTTTGTGCCAGATACAAGATACTGTTATAAGCTACAAGTGGATCAAATTGGAGGCTAATCAGAGTCGTTTGAATTTTTTATGAATTTTCGACAATTGCTCAATGATGACAGATAGGAAAATTGCAGATTTTGTGACCTTGCTGTGACCTTGAACTTTGGCCTACTAGGCCCAAAATTTCGTGGGTTCATCCCAGGGCCTAGGCCTATCTGTGGGGAAGATTTGGTAAAGATGGTTGGAATAGTTTTCCCATAAAGTTGCTAACAAACAAACACACAAAGCAAAGTGATCACAATACGTCCTGGTGGAGGTAATAATACATTTTTATTTAGAATATAAGTACAAATAGAATATAAAGGTGAAGAAAACTCAAAGAGAAGCCACAAATTTAAACAGAACACTTTAGAATATCGAAGGCAACAGGCAACCAAAAAAATAATAAAGTCACACAACGTACAGTTACCTCATTGTGGCTCCTCAACAACATTTAAGACCGAAATGGAGTAGAAAGAAGATGAGCTTATATTGTCCTCCCCCAGTTTTACATAACTAACATATTCAGTCCATAAAAAAGAACAGATCAAATTATAACATACCATAGAAAACAGAACGGCACAAAACAATACAGGTGTATTTCCTTCTTTCAACACTTTCGTTACCGTCCTGGGTTAAACTGTTGTTCCATATTTGTATTTTTTTTTAAATTTTATTAGTTTATTATATCGTGGACAATCCCAGTTAATGAACTGTATCAATAACAGTAAAAAGGGGCAACTTTAGCCAACATGGCCAGTATCCCGCTGTTGTCCCCGGCCTGATGACAATAGGCTCCCTAGAAAAAACAATGTATTACAGCACATTAATTAAAAGAGAGAGTTAAGCCAGATAAGAGACAAGATAAAGCAATAAAGATAAAAGAGAACATTAGCATCAGAACAATCAGCACATACAATATAATCACATATGATACATCAGCACAGAATCACAGACAATCCTCATCCTTATATTTATTTAAAAATGGCATTTTATGTATTCCTTTAAACTGATTTATGTTTTTACTTTAATTCATCTGTTAGACTGTTCTATAATTTAACCCCTGCAACTGAAACACACATCCTTTTACAGTTCTGACACAATTCATCTTCCCTTTCATCTCTGAGAACAATGTGTGTATTTTATTTGGAAGTAATTTATGTCTTGCTTTAAATATTAGCTGAGCTGTTTTAAACTGAATCAAATCAGGAAATTTTAGAGTTTGTAATCTTAAAAAAAAGTTCATTTGTATGGTCTCTATATGCTGCATTATTTATCCATCTAATGACCTTTTTCTGCAAATATTTTTTTGTACATTGGTTTTATATGTTTCCCCACATCTCAGCAGCACAGTAACAGTAAAACTAATGCACAGTAAAACGTATATCACAGGTGTCAAACATGCGGCCCGGGGGCCAAATCTGGCCCGCCAAAGGGTCCAGTCCGGCCCTTGGGATGAATTTGTGAAATGCAAAAAATACACTAAAATATTAACAATCCTTTTAGTTCAAGTTCCACATTCAGAGCAATTCAATCTCAAGTGGGTGAAACCAGTAAAATACTATTACAATAACATATAAATAATGACAACTTCAAATGTTTCTCTTTGTAAATATAAATATGTTCATGTATTTACACTACAACAAAGTATAATTTTGCAAAAAATGTGAATAACCTGAAATGTCTTAAGGGCAATAAGTACAATTTTAACAATATTCTGTCTGCTATTATAATGTTTTGTGTATTTGTAGATCCACTGTGATCTGTAAGTTATAATGAACGTGTAAATGATAAACTGAGGCAGAATATTGTTAAAATTATACTTATTTTTTCATTTTGTTCATGTCATTCACATCTTTTGAAAGGACAGTTTGTAGATGTAAACCTTTTCATAATGGAAATTAACTTTTTTTGCTCTAAAACATATAGAAAAGTTTGGAGTTGGCATTATTTATATATTATTATGTTATTATTTCAGTATTATTTCAACCCACTTCAGATCAAATTTAGCTGAATGTGGCCCGTCAACTAAAATGAGTGTGACGCCCCTGACGTATATAGTTCTTTCTGATTGAGGATATGCCTTGGTTTTCCCAGGACAGTTAAGCTCCATGACAACTTCCCCCAAAACATATTTAATATGAGGTTTTGTTGGCTTCGTTTCATTTATAAAATTACATCCGTTCCTCACATTCAAGAAAAAGTTGGAACAGCACCAGTTTCCAGTTCGTAATGAGGTCAGTAATTATGGCGTGAGCAGGTTATTGTATCATGAGTTTGTCCAAAAGCAGCATCTGGGAAAGGTCCAGTCCTTCAGCAGCACAAATATGAGAAAGAATTATTAAAATATTTAGTACAATGTTCCTCTAAGACGGATATGAGTAGTTCTGACCCATGTGGTTCTATCAGGTCTACAGATGAATGATGGTTCTGGATGCGGTGTCATCTGAGGGACCAGATATCATGGTGTTCTCTAACAGACTCCATCCATCTGATCTGACCTGTAGAGGGTTAAACGTCCAAATCCATTCATATGTTTTTGCAGGATCGTCACCTCTAAACATTTCAACAATTCTGTCTCATATTTGATGTTAAACTGGTGGTTCTCGGCCCACTTTTGCTTCTCAACAACTGGACCTTTCCTGGATTCTGCTTTTACATCCAATCATGATCACATTTATCTGATCACATCATCATTATTAAACCTATTAATCTTAACCTGCCTCTGTTTTTAGCTCATTCTTCAATGTGTTTCAGCCTGAATATGAAAATAGATGTTTTCATAGATAAACAGAAGTGAAATCTGTTGTATTCATGTTAAAGTACATTTCAATACAACTCCATTGATTTTTTAAAAATTATTTATCTCTTATTCTTGGTTGTATATTTATTGCAGCCTAAATCACAAACCAAGTTATTCAAAACAACTGTAAAAGTCTATGAGACATTTCTTTTTATGTCATTTTCTATTTTACCCATTACATGAAGTGGCTGAATTTATCCAAAGTTTAGTATTTATAATTTTATCAGCTTTCTGTCCTGGTTATTCATTATCTAATTGCTTTAAGATAATTACATATAAAATATTCCAAATGGCCATAAAGTACAGTTCATTCGGATACAAACAAACTACATTTAAGAATTCACCTTAAAAGAGCCTGGTTTTAATGGGTTTTGAGCAGAATTTATATATATATATATATATATATATATATATATATATATATATATATATATATATATATGTAACGAAAGCTTGTCACCTTATCTTTTTTTTTTTTTTTTTTTAGATTTTCTTGGTGAAATAATAACTTTCTGTGAACATATTTTCCTTTGGTTCTGAAATCACAGCCGAAACAGAACAATTTTTAAATAATTTTATATATAAAAAAATAATACAGTGACAACATCTGGGTTTATTACTTATATTGGTAAATTTGCTATGTATTTTCATTTTTATTTTCACTAAAACTTTATTTAAGACAAATTAAAAACATTCACGTGACATCTATGACCTCTGACCCGGTTCAAATACGGCGCCCTGATTGGCTGAACCCGCGCACCTGCAGACATGGTGAAGGTCCCGCTGACGCAGACTCTGCTTCTGCTGTTGTTCCTGCCGGTCTCCGCCGGTACCGGACCGGACCCTGACCGCGGCAGAACCGAGCTGCGGCGCGTGCAGAGCCTCGCCGCTCAGCCCCGGTATGGAGACTGCTGGGCGCGTGCTCTGGAGCACCTGGACACGCGCTGCCGGGACATGACGTCAGAGAGCCAGAGCCGCATCGCGCTGAGGTTCACGCACTGTCACCTGAGCAGGTAGGTAACGCACGAGACTAAAGAGTTTATCTTAGTGATGGGAATTTGGAGCGCGTGCAGTGGCTCGCATCCCGGCCGATGGTACCACGAGACTGGTTCAGAGAGTGGTGATGAGAGATGAAATAAACAGCAGCGAAACATAACTGAGGTCCCCAGACTTTTTCTTTTTTGTTTTTTTTTTTGAGATAAACAATGCTTTTATTAATGTTGTTACTTTTAGCTAATGCTTTTACATATTTATAGTGTACACAATATACAAATAATAATAATAATACAAAATAAATATGACAAAAAACACTGTAGCAGATGAATTAAACCCTGCATTGGTTAATTTTTTTTTTTTTTTTTTTTTTTTTAATTGGCACAAAGCAAATTTACAGAACAAGAATGGGATAAACATTACAAAAGAGAAATATAGAAATACATTTGAGACATGGTGGAATGATTAAACACAACTATCTGAAACAAACAAACAAACAAACAAACAAAATAAATAAAATTTTTAGACATTTGAAATGTAATGAAAATATTGAAGCAGAAAGAAAAATAAATAACTAAATCAGACTGGACAACAGAGCACAAAGGACTAGACAAGATATAATTAAAACAGCAAGGACTTAGATAAACTAAAATAAAGTTTTCTGGCTTTTTTTGACATATTTTCAATATACTTAAGAGATTTGTAATACTTGATAAAATCATATAAAAACAAGTTAAAGGAGGGGTTTGGAGGTCCCCAGACTGTTTAAAAGTTATAAGATCTGTGCCGTTTGTTCCCAGTTGGTATCATTACACAAAACAATAGATTAGCAACAGTAGAAGCTTCATTCATATAAAACCAAGTTATGGTCTGAAAACAGCAAAGGTGAGACAAAACTCATTATTATCTCTTCGTAATGTGACTTATTTTTGCTCTTTGTCTTGTTCAGTGACTTTTAATGACAGAGGAATTCTGCTTGTATTGTTAGATCTGCTCAGTGTTAGCTTAGCGCTGCAAAGTTTGTCTCATTGGTGTGTTGTTTTATTAAAGGAGTGATATTTTGCTTTTTTAAACGGAATTATGCATTTTCAAACATTTCCCTGTGGTCTACATAAACTGTAAATGCTCTGTTTGGGTCAGAGTTCTTCATTAATTCAACTCCAGAGATCCATCTTCAATCCTATTTCTGAGTAATGACACTAGAAAGGTAGTTTTGAGCGCTGGCCCTTTAAATGCACATGAGCCACTTCAGGCCCCGCCCCCTCCAGGTTGTTGACCATTTTTTTCTGTCCCATTCAGCCACTTCTTTTCGTTAATACAACCAACAATTGAACGTTTTAGGTAATCGGCTCAAAGTTTGGACATATTTTCAGTTTTTACTACAACCGCTGCTGCTGACAAACAATTATGTTGTAGTCGGAGAAATGTTTGTCAGAAGTCTTGACCTTATATGTGCAAATGTTGTGATGTAACTATAAAATGTAACAAATTAAGAAAGAATTGAAGTGGAGGGACTTCAACAGATTTATTCTCAACCATGTTTTCAGAGACTTTTTCATATTGGGGAAAAATGTACTATTTTGTTTTAACAGATACCCCAAAAAGGAAAAAAAAATGCTTCTTTATAATTAATTTATTTCTCTTACTTGCAAAATTTTTCATTCACAAATGTAAGTTCTGTGACACAAAACCAAATATTATTTATTTTTTGAAAGATGTTGAACTTAATTTAATGCTTTTAGATCAATCTGGAAACAAAAAGACTACAAAAACCATCAATATTTGTTCTGATGCAGACATTATATTATAATAATTGTATAACCCTTCCCCCTGGAAAACTTATTTTTTTCTTGTTGTATACATTGTTTATATACTCTTCTTCATTGAATAAAGATTTAATAAAAAAATTTTTTTTAAGAAAATTAAAAAAAGAAAGAAGGAAATGAAATGGGTTGTAGAAATCCACTCGGTTTTTGCTGGCCTGAATGTAAAGATAGCTTTGCAGCACCTGGAGGGTTCAAATTCAATCTTTTTGAACTATTAGGGTCCAAATACAAAAATAAATGAACCACAGACTAATAAAAGTGGGTTTAGACAAATATGAGTCCTTTAAATTATTCATGACATACGCTGGGCTCACACTGTTAGCCCATTTAAGTGCTTGTTGTTTGTATGGTGTTCTGTTGTCAAGGCAGTTGGTTTTGTTGATTGCATAGCTGATGTATAGAATGTATATATAGGTACAAGAATCGTGTATGGTTACCATGACAACACAGATAGAACTATGGCTGACCCCTGGCCTTAAGGGGCCATTTTAAAATGGTTAAAATGCTTTAACCAAGTAACACACACACATAGGGCTGTGCAATTAATCAAAATTCAATTACGATTTCGATTATTACACGCAACGATTACAAAAATTATGTAATCGAGAAAAAACGATTATTAATTTTGAGTTGTTTAATTCACGCGCACTCAAGCTCCCATGAGCTGCTCTGCCCCGCCCCCCCCTAAGCTACAGCTGCCAGCTAGCCGGCAGGTCCACCCCAAAAGGAAAGTTGTACCTAGCGGTCTGGAAAAATAGCAGGAGAATCGCAGCAGAGGTGCTTGGTAAACAAAAAAGGCAAGTCAAATTCAATTGTATGGAATCACTTTGGGTTTGATGAAGAGCAAAAACCCATCACGTGCAAAAAGTGTTTCGTAGTTGTGTCCGCACCGACCGGTAACACAGCAAACCTGTTTAACCACCGCGACCTTTATCATAATCTTATGAAAAACTAAAACACAAAAACAACTTCGTCCACAATGCAATCTTCAGTCTCCGAATCTCTTTACGCTGCAACTCCCGTATTAACCTAACTGAAACCTCACGGCACGTCACTGAATTTACTGTTTCATACTACACTGAACATACTTGAATTTATAATTTGCACTTTACGTGAGTTTTTTTTTTTATTGTTCCAGTTCTATGGCAAGTCTAGAGCAGTTTAATTCCAGTGCACTATTTGTTTACAAAAGGAAACATACTTGAATTTACAGTATACTTATTTGCATTCAAAGATTTTTTTGTTTCGTACAAAAGTGAACATACTTTGTTTTAATGGTTAAAAGCTTTATTTATATTTAAAGATTATATCTTACATTGTTTTGCAGGAAAAAAATAAACAACTTTAAGGTTAACAAATAATCGTTTTTAATAATCGTGATTTCAATTATTGCTAAAATAATCGTGATTTTTTTTTTTTCTATAATCGAGCAGCCCTACAAACACATTCAGTGTAATCTCTCCAGTTTTAATATTTCCATGTTATCTTATTTCTTAAAGGACAGTACATTTATTGAAATGGAAAAATATACATCAAACCAATAATAACCAAACCAGCTTCTTCCCTCTGCTGTCAAACTCTTGAACTCTAAGTAACACCAACACCAAATACACTGCATTATCACTGCATCCACCTGCTGATTAGACTGTTAATCACTTGCACTATCTGCACAGAACCGTAACCGGTACGATTATAGTCTTATTCCACCCACTGGTTTTGTCCACACTGTATATTTTATATTTTGAACTTCATCTTACTTGTTTATTCTCTTACTTCTTTATTTATTTTATTTTGTTTTTTACTTTATGCTTCTTGCTTACTCCATGTCCTATGTACGCACCAAAGCACTGAAGCAATTTCCTAGTAATATGAACCCTGTTTACTTACACGGCAATAAACACGATTTTGATTCTGATTCTAATGGCCTTGTAAAAAGTTTGCATGTTGTGTACTTTTTGTCCAGTAGATGGCTTAGTAGAGCAAATGAAGCTTTGCCCATGGTGAACCAATTCAATGAAAAGCTTCCCTTAAGGTTCTTGAAAGTACGGAAGAGGATTAGGGCCACTGGAAAAAAGAAATTTAGATTAAGATCCAATATATATATTTTTATTATTATTATTCTGAGGAAAAAAGTCAGAATTCTGAGACAACAAGCAGAATTCTGAGATTAAAATCAGAATTTTGAGAAAAAGGTCAGAATTCAGACTTTTTTTCTCAGAATTCTGACCTTAATCTCAGAACAAAAAAAATGAAAACAGTCAGAATTTTGCCTTTTTTTTTTTTTTTTTTTTTTCAGAATTCTGACTTTTTTCGCAGAATAATAATTTAAAAAATATATTGGGCCTTAATTTTTATTTTTCCCAGTGGCCCTAATCCTCTTCTCTCTACAAGGTTAGTTGATGAAACCTTTAAAGAAACTCAGCCTTTATAGAGTCTAACAAGACAACATTTCAATTTTATGTTTGTTTATTCTGTTGTTTCTAGAATGAAGTTTTTATCATCATTATTTTACATGTTCTCTTGTTTATATCCCAAATAAGGCCTTCAGTTCAATATATTCCAAGATTAAATAAAAATAAATATTATGGTCCTGTAGGGTCCACATGACCTTATTCTTTAGAATCTTTATAGATCCTTTAGGGCCTGAGTTAGATTCTTCAGGTTGTGACCCAAAACAGATGTTATGCAAACAGGAAAAAAAGCATCTGACATGAAAATAGTTACCTGTCATGGGTATTTCAGCTCTGGCAGAGATTTCCCATCATGTCCTGAGGGGTCCGACGTCCGCAGGTGTACAGCCAGCATGGACGCTGTGGCGTTTAACACCTACACAGAGTTCTTCACCCACACTCACTCCATCTGTCACTTCCTGCAGTCTGAGGCCTGGCAGAGCCGAGCAGAGAACACCATGCACAGGTGAGTACTCCATGCACAGGTCGATACAGGTAAAAGTATGGACAGGTAATAGCATAGATGGGTAATGAGAGGTTCCACAGGTGTGTGTTTGTGTCTCAGGCTGACAGAGAGTTCAGCGGGTGTAGCAGAGCAGCTGCAGTCCACCAGGCAGATGGCAGAGGACCTGATAGAAGCCCAAAGTGCGGCCTTACAGGCACAACAGGAGATCCTGGACAACGGAGAGGAGCTGAGAGTCACCCTGAGAGACTCAACCCAGGGTAAACAAAACAGCACAGCCTGAGAGATGAAACTCTGGGTAATATAATAAAAAAAAACATACCACCTGAAAGGCTGTACCTGTGTAAAGGATTATTAGAGCCTGGGGATGGGAATCATTAAGAATTTAATGATTCTGATTTCATTATCGATTTTGCTTATCGATCCAATTCCTTATCGATTCTCACTGGGTGAGGGAATAAAAGAGTACAAACGGGCGTGTTTTCTTTAACTGTCTTCTATATTTCCATCTGCACAGGAAATATACCATAGACAGTATGTACAAATAATAACAGTTGATGCTGGGCCCGGTTCGGGGGCGGGTCGGCGTGCAGTGAAAGTGAAACTAAAGACACTTTACTAATTCCTCTATTGCCGCATGTTCACTATGTTGAACCAGTTCGACTCGGCTCGGCTTGTCTCCCGTTGTTGTGCACCTCATTTCCTTTCCCCTACCTTCGGAAACTTGTATTTGGGTACGACGTTTGTTGCCCACACTGGAACTGGGCCCGGCGTTCACTCTGCCGGTACATTCACAAGCGTCGCTAAGTAGCGTTTCAAATACGTTACATTCCTGTAAATGAATCACATGCTGTGGACGAATGTTTGAGCAGATTGGAGGGATTCCACCCTTTAGAAGACATGGAAGCTTTGACAGTGTTCCAGTGGACCTGGTGTGGTCTGTTTAGACCGTTTCTGCCTCAGTGCCATGTTGGCTACATTCTGACCAAAACAATGCAGCGTACGTGTGATGTCATCGCGCATGTAGGTGGAATCAATAAGCAGAATTGTTAAGCAGGCAAACGATTCCAAGGAATCGAGCTACTGGGATCCGGTTCTCAAAAAGATCCGGTTCTCGATTCCCATCCCTACTAGAGCCTGAGAGACATGACCCAGGGGAAATGAAAGCGATAATTTTTGAAGACTGTATTCATACAAGTTTTATTTTAAAGGTAGGGTAGGAGATCCTGGAAAAAATGGTTTGAGCAAGCTACATTTTGAAAATACACAATTTAAAAGTCCAAACCCCTTTCTTCAGGACCCCCCCCCCCCCAGAGTACCGGATTGTACTCACAGAGGGGTGAGGGACAAATGACAGTTGAGTTTGACAGACATATCACAATTTAATCATTTTGATGCACTGGTTAAAATGATTGGATGGTGGTTTTTCAGTCCTGTCCATTCCACAGGTGACTAATTTTTTTTTAATTTTTGTGTTAGAGCATTAAATAAGTTGGTGCAACCTGGGTGTGAAGGGGATTTTAAGCAATATAGTAAAAAAAAATGCCCTAGGAAAACATCTCCTACCCTACCTTTAATTCTGTAGATTCAGATTCTGTTCATCCGTTCCAGTTCTTTATCAGTTCCCTACATAGAATCTACTTGAAGTTCCTGATGTGACCCCTGTTATCTTTGTTTTATTTGAACATTTAACAGTTTCACCCTATCTCTCCATGCCTTTCTGTAGGCCTTAGGTCTATTTTCTTGGAGCTCAGCAGTGTCTCCAGGGAGCAGCAGGTGGCGCTGTCTGAGCTCTTCAACAGAGTGTCCTTCCTGCAGAGCTTCCTGATGGTGGAGGCTCACAGTATGAGCTCCTGTCTGTACAACGCAGCTGCACTCTGCGCCTCCTTCCTCCTCACCTCCACACAGCGCTCCTCTAGAGCCAGGTATCTGCTCCTCCTCCTCACCTTCATGAACATCCTTTTGGGTCGCTCAGGATAAACGCAATACATGGTAAAGCTGTTTTATCTGGACTAAAGGTGCCGTAACCTTTGACCTTTCCAATATGGCTGCAGCAGTGACTTTTTTTAACTTTTAACCTTTAACTCCTCCTCTCTGGTGGTGGCGCTGTAGCTGATTGGATGACTGTTCTGTCGGTCTGTCTGTGTGCAGGTTGATGCTGTTGGGTCTGGTCTGCTTAAACTTCTACTTAGAGAGGAAGATCTACCAGTTTGTGTTGAGCTCTGATCATCCTGAACACCAACACATGGTGAGGGTTTTTACCTGGAAACACCGTCTTTTTTCTTCAGCTTTATTGAAAATATATATTAGTATATATTTTATTATATATAGGTGTACAAAACAGGGAAATTTTGAACAAACATCAAGATGTCACAAGGAAAAAACATCCAAACAAATAGATTAAAATAATGCAAAGACTTAGAGACACAAAGGAGAACAGACAAATAATAATAATAAAAACTTAAAATATAAAGATCTAACAAATAAATAAATACATCAGAGTAGGTTCAGTCTGTTTTAAAGAATTCTTTATGAATTGTCAGTGTTTGTGCTTTTCTTGTTTAAGATAAATTCCATTGATTTAATATATTTTTCAAATTCAATCAGAAAGACTTTAAAATGTGGGCGTGTTTTGGCATATTTACCTGGAAACACCTTCATCACACATCGTCATCAGAACCAGCTGATGATGAATAAATCACCTGCCCTTTGAAGGATATTGTACAGGATAAAAACACACAATACTCACATTTAGTCACAGGTCATCCACATACCTGACCCCTAACACAGTAATGTAAACGGTCACTCCTGAACCACTTGCGTCATTCACAAAATTCAAATGGCATCAGAAAGCAGACATTCTGAGGTTTCCAACGCTGTATAAGGATTTATGGTAGAGGCATTGACTGTGGGGGAGAGGTGGAAGTGAGCAGAGCATAAAGTAGCAGACCGGAGCAGGGCAGACAATAACGGGTTAATGGGAGACACTTTTAGCTGCATTTTCAGTTCATTTCACATATTTATTTCCAACCTGCTACCACAGTATAACACTTAACAGATGACGACTTGACAGACTGCTAAACACATGGTTTTGAAAAGGGAATGGAAGAAGCATTGCTTTTAGAATTCCAACCTCTCATACCATGCAACCCATCTCACTACACCATTACAGAACAATACAGAACATTACAAAACAGTACAGTTATGAAAAAAGGTAAACGACACGCACATCCAAAAAATAGGAGGTGTGCAGGATCCCAAAAATTAACCATGAAAAAATAAAGGAAGGTCCGCACAACCTGTGAGCTACACATTCTCACAGGACAGGAACACAAAGACAGCTGTGTGTTAACGACCTAGTGTGTTTTGGCGTGTTTTTATGATTAAAAAACACATTTTGTTCTATAACACACTGTTTGTTTGTTTTTTAATACAAGTTTTTATTTGGTTTACAATGCAAGATTTACATATTTACCTCCGCCAAGGAGGTTATGTTTTTGCCAGGGTTTGTTTGTTTGTTTGTTTGTTTGTCTGTCCGTTAGTGTGCAACATAACTCAAAAAGTTATGGACAGATTTGGATGAAATTTTCAGGGTTTGTTGGAAATGGGATAAGGAAGAAATGATTAAATTTTGGTGGTGATCGGGGGTGGGGGGGCCCACGGGGGGGGCCACTGATCAGCCTTGGCGGAGGTCTGCGCTCTCCGAGTGCTTCTAGTTTATAAATTGATAGTTTTGTTTTTTATAAAACAATATAAAAAACAAACAAACAAACAAAGAGAACAATCGAGTAGCAATTGAACAATGGGCGTCAAGTATGTTCTTTTTAAGTATTTATAAAGTCTATCCACGGTCTCCAGCATTCCTTGAATTTGTCATGGTCCAGTCTTAGTGTAAAGGTGAGTTCTTCCATTTGAGCGATTTCTTTAACAAGGTCCAATATAACACACTGTTTTAAGCATTTACTGCATATAATAATGATAATTAATGGCCAGATATTAAAAATGAAGTTCTTCCTGAAAAAATATGCAAAAGAATTGGCAAAAAAGAGAGATTTTCTGACACTTTTATTGCAAAAACAACATAAAGAAATCAATAATGGTGGTCTTAAAAGGGTTATATTGAAGAAAACAACATTTGTCTTTGTTGTGTGTGTGTGTGTGTGTGTGTGTGTGTGTGTATGTGCAGGAGCTGGTCAGTGTGTATGTGAGTGTGTTGCGACAAGTCATGGTGTTTATAGGAGTGTGTGTTCTGCTACGAGCGTGTGTTCGGTACCAAGACCCGGTCCAGGAGGTTCTACAGCAGCTCAGAGAAACCCAGAACAGCCTGCAGGAGGCGCTGCAGCACGCAGGTGAGTTCTGCCTGATCCACATGGACCAGTACCTGACCCACGTGGACCGGTACCTGATTCAGATGGACCAGTGCCTGACTCAGATGGACCAGTGCCTGACTCAGATGGACCAGTACCTGATCCACATGGACCAGTACCTGATTCAGATAGACCAGTACCCATCTCACATCTCTGATTAGATCATCTGAACTGTAATATTTTAACATCTCTGGACACTATTTAATTCAGTTCATTTCTGCTGTATCCGTGGAAACACTCCTCATGATCTCATCCTGTGGCTGTGATGGTTTTATATATAAAAAATATATATCCATAAGTCTGTAGTTATTTAAAGATCATGCACAAATGGTTTCCAGAAAAATATGTTAAAATAGTTAATTTTTGAGGTTTTTCTGCATTTTGATGTGGATAAAAAAAAAGATAATACATCGATCAAACAATCTCGTCACTAATGTGGTAAAATGTAAAAATTGTGTACAAATAGAACAGATTTGTTGAAATGCAGCATCTAGTGGATGATGGAGGAACTGCAGCGTCTGATTGGTTCATTCTTTGTCTGTAGAGAATTTAGGAGAGACACAGAAGAACATGGAAGGACATCAGCGGAACATGAAGGTGAGCAGATACAGAAGATCTACTCAGCAGTCTGTCATTAAACCTTTTATTGTAAAATCTGCATTTCTTGTGTTTTTGAAGATGATGTTTCTGAGGTTCTGAGTTTCACGATTTTTGAGTCTTCCGATGAAGTTCTTGAGGAGGATTTAGAGGATTCTTATGAGGGTTTTGAGGATTCTTGAATCTCATGAAGAGGTTTTACAGCATTATGATGATGTTCTTTAGCATCCTGAGGTGGTTTTGGGGGGACTCAGGTGAGGTTTAGGAGTCTTGATGAGGTTTATGGGTCTTGTGCCAATGTTCTGGAAGATATGGACTGATTGGGCTCTGTAGGATACTGACAGTCATTGGGGAGATTTTAAAACCTGCTAAGATTGTGGGGGATTTTGATGAGGTTCCTCTTGTGGTTTTAGACCTTTCTGATGAGGTTCTTGAGCCTTCTAGTGAGGTTGTAGAAGATTCTACTGAGGTTTTGAAAAATGGTGAGGTTCTAAAGGAGGTTTTGGAGGATTCTTATGAGGGTTTTGAGAATTCTTGAATCTCATGAAGAGGTTTTACAGCTTCGTGATGCGGTTCTTTAGCCTCCTGAGGTGGTTTTGGGGGGATTCAGATGAGGTTTAGGAGTCTTTTAATGAGGTTTACAAGGTCTTCTGCTAAGGTTCTGGAAGATTTGAACCAGGCTCCTGACTGGGTTCTGTAGGATTCTGACAAAGTTATTGGGAAGGTTTTAAATCCTTCTAAGTTTGTGGAGGATTTAGATGAGGTTCCTCTTGAGGTTTTAGACCTTTCTGATAAGGTTCTTGAGCCTTCTGGTGAGGTTGTAGAAGATTATACCGAGGTTTAGAAGAATGATGAGGTTCAAGGAGGAGGTTTTGGAGGATTCAGATGAGATTCTTCATGAAGTTTTAGAGCCTTCCACTCATGTTTTAGAGGATTCAGATGAGACTCTGAAGGTCTTGAGGGCATTTCAGGGGGTTTTAATATGGTCCTTGTTCATGTTTGTATGTTTACCTGTTCAGGAGTCAAGGAGGAGGAGACGAGTGGAGGAGGATTCAACCATTGACTGTTCTGACGTGTTGGACCTCTCACACATCGGTTAGTACCTCTATGGAGAGATTATGAAGATACTTGTTTCTTTATTCATCAATCAAAAAGAATGGCTTTACAATTAAAAAGAGATTTGAGAGCAAAAGACAGTAAGTGGCAATAAAAAAAAAGATCATTTTGCTCATACATCAGTCCTCTTTGCTTGTGAGCTAAAAACTTTTGCTTGCGACTTCAAAGGTTTTGCTTGCGAATTAAAACTGAACTTAATGGGCGGGGCCTACGCTGCTGGATGAGAGAAGAGTTTCTATTGGTGGGTTTGACCTGGCTCCAGTGCCGGTGTTCTGTCGAGTTGAGCTGCTCCGTCGAAGTAAGCTACCAGTAGCTTATATCGACAGCGACGTCTATCGATTGACGCTACCCCGTCAAAACATGCTACCTTACATTTCGACACGCCTATTTGAAAATGAAATAATGCTTTGATTGTCGAAAAACACCATTATTTACTTATTCATCTGAATATGGGTAGAGGAAGCTCATTTCGACAGGCTTATAACTTCTATTAAATAAAGCTCCTACTATAGAAACACCATTATTTATGTTATTATCATCTCACTTTCTACATCTATCCTTCGTGCACATGTAATTGTTTACAGGAATTGTTAACATAGATTTAGTCAGTTAAATGATAGGCTACCATTATTGGCGTCCGTTGAACTAACTTAAACAATAATCTAAACGCCACTAACACCCACCTGACCCACATACTTAATGCTATATCATACAATGAGAACTTCCTTACGCTATTATCATCTCGTGTCAATATTCTACGTCTATCTTTCGTGCACATAATTGCTTCCATGCTTACTGCTCAAAAGGCACTATTAAAGAAATATACATACAAAATATGACTCACTTCTGCCTGGGGGAGCACAAATCGATGGGCATTTAAACTGTGAAAACGCTTAGGGGCATGCGCATGCTCAGTAGCACTAGGTAGCTGAACTCGACAGGTAGGGTGTTTCGACAGGATACCGGCTCTAGCTTCCGTGTTAAACTCACTTCTCCCTCGTGTTTGTCTTGCAGGTTGGAGCACCGACAGCCTCCTCAGCAGTACAGTGAACGCCTCATCAGCCGATACCACCCTGGTGCCCGACACTACCCACAATGCCACTGTGCAGAGTCCCAGTCCTCAGAAACCCCCCGCCAGTCCAGGTAGACGTCCTCGGCGATCGTCTTCCTCCCGCTGCGTCTCCTCCTCATCCTCGTCTCCGCTGGTCTACAGTATCCTGGTGGAGGACAAACAGGTATGAGTGGAAACCAGCTGATGTGTTCACGGGTTCACATGATGAGATCTGACACGGAATGAAATGATCTGTACCCAAACCTCTGAATACATTTTTACTGTATTTTCTATATTTTGATCAGTCTCTTAAAGTCAGTTATAAGTCATCGGACCAGGTTTAAAAAGCTGTTTAGGAAGTGGAGGCATTTTTTTACCCATTGTCCAACATGTCCAACATATGAAGACAATGTCCTACGTTTAGGTTTGAAAACAGTTCAGGCAAATTATACTTAAGTTTACATCCAAATGTTAGAAAAAAACATTGAAGAAAATTGTGTTGACCTGTGTTTTCTATTTGTTTTTTGTTTCTCTTTTTTCATTTTGTTGGTTTGTTCATTTCGCTGCTCAGTTTGTTTACTTTTCGTCATTATTGGCTTAATTTTTTTCATTTTTTTTCATTGTCTTCCTTGGTTTGGTGATTTTGTTGGTACTTTGGTAAATTTTTTCTTAATTTTGTTTGCGTCTGGTTAATTTTTCTTCATTTGGTTGCTACTTCGGTCCATTTTTCTTCATTTTGTCTCAACTTTGCTTCATTTTTGTTTCTTTGTTTATTCATCTTTCTTAATTTTGTTGCATCTTTGGTTAATTTTTCTTCATTTTGTTACTTCTGTTGTTTTTTTCTTCATTTTGTTGCTTAGTTTTTCATTTTTCTTCAATTTGTTGCCCCGGTCCATTTTTCTTCATTTTGTCTCATCTTTGGTTCATTA
This sequence comes from Sphaeramia orbicularis, assembly GCF_902148855.1. Taxonomy (NCBI): domain Eukaryota; kingdom Metazoa; phylum Chordata; class Actinopteri; order Kurtiformes; family Apogonidae; genus Sphaeramia; species Sphaeramia orbicularis. Next base: position 6,612,613 of record NC_043963.1, read on the forward strand.
TTGTTTCTTAGTTTATTCATCTCTCTTAATTTTGTTGTGTCTTTGGTAAATTTTTCTTCATTTTGTTGCTTAGTTTTTAAATTTTTCTTGAGTTTGTTGCCTCTTTGGTCCATTTTTCTTCATTTTGTCTCATCGTTGGTTCATTTTTGTTTCTTAGTTTATTCAGCTTTCTTAATTTTGTTCCATCTTTGGTTCATTTTTTTTTTCATTTTATTGCTTCTTTGGTTAATTTTTGTTCATTTTATTGCTTCTTTGGTTCATTTTTCTTCAATTTTTTTACTTATTTTATTCATCATCTTGCTTATTTTGTTCACTTTGTTGCTCATATTGTCAATTTTCTTGCCCATTTTATTGCTTGTGTTTATTCATTTAGTTTATTTTGCTGCTTAATCAATTCTGTTTGGTCGTTTTTACTTGTTTTCATTTTGTTGCTGTATTATTCTTTTTTTTTTTTTTTTTCATTTTGTTTGTTTTTTCCCTGAATTTTGTTGCATTGTTTTTTTGTTGTGCTATCTTTCACAACATCGAATCTTATCCTGTACATGTTTTTTTTATATTTTAACGTGTATATAACATCTGATATGAACAACATCAATAATTAGACCCTGTGACTGTCTTGAGATTGCAAGATTACAACCATCTTCTTCAGAGACCAGATGCTGACAGGTTTCGGACCAGTAGACATGACCTCTGACCTCTGCTTTCTCCTCCCTGCATCTTCATCATTGCCTTCATCATCAGCCTCGTTACAGCCTGAGGAGCCGACGATCAGAGACTCCACGAAAAACCAACTCTCACTGAAGGAAACAGAGCTTTTGACACCGAAACCCTTTTATTCATATTTTCTAAATGTCAATAAAGATTAATTTTACATTTTAAGAAACAGAAACTTGTCACATAAGAAACCAGTGTTCTGCTGCCTCCTGCTGGACACAGGCAGCATTCCAGCCTGAATCCAATATTTTCACAGGAGACAGGATTTTTAATGAAAAAAATACCATTGGAAACTACACAGAAGCCGATATTTGACTCTTTAATCTCACTCTTATTTTTGTTTGATTATATTGACACATCACTTTCAGTAAGAATCAGTTCAAGTCACTTAGAATAATCCAAATTTTAATCAATTAGATTTTTAGTCAGTGTCCATTGGCTGTTAAAATTTAGAATAGAACAGGTCTTTATTGTTATTGTTACAGGAACAATGAAAATCCATTTAGCAGCTCTGTCACTGTTTAGCAGCAAACATTGAAACTACAAAAAGACTGAAAAATATCACACAAAACACTGAGAAATATTGGCAATATACAAAACAACAGAGCTAAAATATTAGATATGCAAATACTACTAAAATATACAAAAGCTAACTCTGTACTACAGATTAGAAATATGTACAAATTCTATCCAGATAAGCAAGCATGACAACAGAAAATTAAATTATTCAGCTATTATTTATACAGATGGATTTTCTAACTAGACAAACAAGTAACATTAAGAGAAATATTTCTAGATCCACCTCCATTAATATGGTTTTGAGATAAAATTCACTGATACTTGTCATATACGTGTACAAATAACCCATTAAATTATGGAAATATTTACATTTACAAACTATCCAAACAAAAAAGATTTGAATCAACCTAGAAAAAAAAGGAAATTTCTTAAGAAAAATAAGTGCAATTTTAGATATTGTGCCTCAACTTATCATTTATACATGTATATTACATATCAGATCTACAAAGGCACAAAACATTTAGTAACAGGCAGAATATTGTTAAAAATGCACTTTATTTTCTTTAGACATTTCAGGTTGGTATTTGTTCAGGTTACTCACATTCTATTGTTCAAGGATAGTTTATGTCAGTATTTTAATAATTTAGTATAAAATAAGTTATTTTTTTGCTTTAAAACAAATAGAAAAATTTTGGAGTTGTCATTATTTATAGGCATAATGTAGTATTTTTTTCCACATTAAACCAATTAGTAAATTAGGAGTAATTATTTCTAGCTTATACCATTATTTTACTTTAGGTCCCATTGGTCAGTATGTGGAACCTGAACTAAAACTAGTTCAACACCTTTGATTGTTAATAACTTCCAGTGTAATTTTTGCACTTTGCTAAGTCACCTGTGGGCCGGATTGGACCCTTTGGCGGACTGATTTTGGCCCACTGGCCACATGTTTGACAACCATTTTCTAAAACATTTATAGAGAATCAGAATCAGTTTTATTCTTTGTCCCAAACAATACAGACCGACAGGCAGATCTGCACAAAAAAACAAACAAAAACCCCAATAATTAGGTCAGTTGTAATAAATTCACATATTTGCAGTGCCCTAAAAAACTAAAAACTGACTGATTGATTGACTGTTTTCATAGTAAAACCAGAGCATAGTGGAGCCCCCTGGTGGAGGAGAAAAGTTTAGAAAGTTTAATTTTACACTGTTGGTTTTAACTAAGAAAATCCAGGAGGAGGAGCTTGTGTCTGAGGAGGGGAAAAAGTGCTGGAATTTCTCTCAGCAGTTTTCCTTTTGCTTCAAATTTCAGCCTCAGAAAACCAAAAAAGCAGAGAAAATGAGAAACAGACCGCAGAGAGAGAGAGAGAGAGGGAGGGAGGAAGAGGAGGTGGGTGTGGGGGGGGTTGTGGGGGGGCTGGTCTGGGATCAGATGTCTGGACGGAGGAGGAGTTGTGCTGTTGGTCTGCAGCTCAGATCAGATTTTCACACAAAAGCCTGGAGCTGCCGAGCAGAGAGCGACCACCCCGCCGTCCGTCTGGAAGTCTGGACGTCTGTCTGGAGGTCTTCAGACAATCCCACCCTGGAGTAGAGGACGGAGGTGGAGGAGCAGCAGGACGGCGGCGAGCTGGAGGAGCGCTGAGTCTGCACTTTGTGGATTTAAGAAAGAGAAGGAGCTGGGACCCCGGTTCTGTGATCAGGGGTCAGTTTGAGCCGCCTGGAAACCTGAGACCAAACAGGTTTTTATTCTGAAACCTTTCCCAGCCGTTGGAATAGACATGGAGAGGAGACGCTTCAAAGTTTTCTTAAAGTGACACAAGGAGGAGGAGGAGAGGATGGGAGAGAGAGGGGGAGGATGAAGGAGGTCCGTCCTCACCTCCACATGGCTTCAACCGGAGACAAAAGCAGCAGATTCACATTCAGATACAAACGCGGCATCTGCTGGTTTTAACGTCTTTAATGTGAAGGATCTGAACTGAAAGAAACTAAGTCAACAAACTCAGCGAGTCGCCTCCTTTTCCAACGTTTCCTTCACTGTCATTTTTCACTTTCACTCTTGAGGGTTTTCTCACATTCCTCGGCTGTGGGAGAAAGTTTCCCACCAAAAAATCTGAATTTACGGGGTTGATGTACGAGCTGGATTTGTGACGAGACCAAAACACTGGAGCAGATTGTAATCTAGAGTGAAAAATGAAGCCTTCAGTGACCAAAGACTGAACCTTTTAGGAGGCAGGAAACGTCCAAAACCTGGGAGATAAACTGAAAAACTCAGAACCCGGAGAAGAAAATGTCAGAGTAACACATTTCTTTGTCAAAACCTTCACATTTTTTTCCACTCTGGGTGTTTTTATGAACTCTTCTAACATGACTGAAGGAGATTTGTAAACAGTCAGACAAACGTCAGCTCCTTGCTGACCTCTGACCCCTGTACAGGAAGCCCCGCCCCCTCCTGTTACCTACCCAGGTGTCCGTCATGCAGTTGAACCGGCCTCGTAGCGCCCTGCTGGGGTTCAGCCTTCCTCCTCCCCCTCCTCCTCCTCTTCCCCCTCCCTCCTTCTCCAGCCAGTTCAGCACCATGAGGTTCTCCTACCACCTGGTTACCACGGCAACGCCTCGCAGCAGCATCTGCCGGACAGGTGAGTGAAGATAACACATACACACATCTGTTATGAGGGAGTCTACGGGTCTTATCTTTATAGTATCTTTACATCTTTTACCGTTGTGACTGGAAATACATCTGTTCAGACTTGGTTCCAGATTGATCCGATCACAAGTGGATGTTCTAAACCCAGGTACAGACACATCCAGTCTGGGTCGAATACGTCCTCATACTGTCAGGAGCAGAAATCAAACATAGAGGTTTGTAAGTCAAATGAGCATATGCTTCATGTTCAGCAGTAACTTCCTCATTTTCTGTTTTTCACGAACACATAAAATCTCCAGAAGTCCCAGTGGTGAAAAACCTTGTACAAAAATGATCATACATATTTATTTCTCATTCTTTTTTCTTCACATACAACAAGAAAATACAGTAAATATGTGCTCAGCCTTAAAAAGACACGCAAAAAGCGTGTTGTAAAGGTTAAAGTCACTATTTGGTGTGACCTCTGACAAGAAGCATCACAAACAATTAGAAATACCTGACGTGTTGAATGAAACGTGGTATAAAACCTCAGAAAATTAAAGCCATAAATCTCATATTGTCTGAACAAAAGGGTTTAAGATGCTAATTACAAAAGGAGGTCACACTAAATACAACCACTTTGGTTTATAGAAGCTGTTTTTATCCTGAAATTTTAGTATTTCCTGCTGTTCATACTTCGCTTGTATCAGATTGGATCTAAATACAGACAAATGTATATGTGTGGACTAAGACTTTTACACAGAACTGTAGATCGCAAAGAATTAATATTAAATTTATGTAATAGTAGTTAGAAATTTCATCAAATTTCAGTATGTATTTAGAGCAACTGTAATAATCTGGACCTTAATGAACATTGATAAAAACTCCATTTGTTTTTAGGTCTGACATTAGCTAACATTAGCTAGCTTCGGACACCATTGTCAGCAAACTCATAAAAAATGTCCCTTAATTAGTTTTAGTTGTTTCCTTTACAGTATTTATTCAGCCTTGAATTATACACAACCTATTTTAAAGGAAACACGAATAAATTAACTCCTATCCCAAAAAATATGTTGAATTTTCCTTGTTTGCTAACATCTGCAGCACTAAAGGAGCTAACTTAGCTTAGCTTAGTGATAACATTTAAAGACAACATTGTACCACTTTGGTTTATAGAAGCTGTTTTTACCCTGAAACTGTAGTTTTTCCTGCTGTTCATACTTCACGTATATCAGATTGGATCTAAATACAGACAAATACTATGTGTGGAGATTAGAACTTTAATAAACCAACAAACAGAATGTTGGACTAAGACTTTTACACAGAACCATAGACCAGGTTTTCACAAAGAATTAATGTTAAATGTATGTAATAATAATTTAAAAATATCATCAAAGTAAGGATCACAGTGTGTATTTAGAGCTACTTTAATAATCTTACCTCAGTGAACATTCATTAAAAACTTCATTTGTTCTAAGGTCTGACATTAGCTAACATTAGCTAGCTTAGGACACTGTTGTCAGCAAACTCATAAAAAATGTCCCTTAATTAGTTTTAGTTGTGTTTCCTTTACAGTATTTATTCAGCCTTGAATTATACACAAACTAGTTTAAAGGAAACATGAATAAATTAATTCCTATCCCTAAATATATGTTGAATTTTCTTTGTTTGCTAACATCTGTGCGCTAAAGGAGCTAACTTAGCTTAGCTTAGTGATAACATTTAAAAACAACATTATACCACTTTGGTTTATAGAAGCAGTTTTTACCCTGAAACTGTGGTTTTCCCAGCTGTTCATACTTCACATATGTCATATTGGATCTAAATACAGACAAATACTATGTGTGGAGATTAGAACTTTAATAAACCAATAAACAGAATGTTGGACTAAGACTTTTACACAGAACTGTATGTTAACAAATATTACATTGGTTGATGTATGACTCTTATTGTTCTTTTTTGTATTGTTTTAGTGTTGGTTTTGTTTGTGTTTCCCAAAAAACTAATGGAACAACAGTGTTTACAGTGACTTTAGATTCCGTATCCCTCAAATTTGACATAATATTGCTGTTATTTTAGAGAATTTTATTTTCATGTTTGAATTTCTCCATACTTTATAATTCATTATCATGCCCAAAAATATATTTAAAATGCACATTTCACCGGTGAATCAATTATGGGCTTTATATTCATCTTTGGGGTTTATTTGCAGTCAGATCCATATATTTAATGGTGTTGTAGGTGCTTAAACAGCCGCACACAAGACACATCCTTGAAAATGGTCCAAATGACATCCAGGTTCTGCTGAAATCTGATGACTTTTATGTAAATGAGGCCTTGAAGGATCTTTCCTTGACTTTGAGAAACACCTGATATTTGAAGCGACTGTCGTGGCTACAGATTTGTGTTCCGGCACAGACAGATAAAACACATTTTCATTGTCATTGAGATATGAACCTGCAAGATAAACAGAAGACTAAAGTGAACTGCAGCGAGTACAGGAAGTAGTTTTACTCATTCGACCAATCAGGATGAAGTCAGATTGTATTTAAATTAGATTAGGTTGGATAGAACTTTATGGATCCTTTGGGCATAATCCTCAGGAAATTAATGTTCCAGTAGCAGCACAACACTAAATGTACGTATATAAGAAATTTAATAAGAAAATAGTAATAATAACAATAACTATAAAACAGTAATGAAAAAACAGGGAATTGCACATTAGAATAGAATAGAATATCTTTATTATTCATTGTAACGTACAACGAAATTAAAAGTGCCATCCAGTCTGTACATCATATTTAAAATTTACCATAAAAATACAAATAAAAACAACTAAATACAAGGCTCAGGTAAAATAATTGGGTATAAAAAAAAGCAACAAATAAAACCACAACTAAAAATAAAAAACCCTAAAACTTAAAAAAACACAACTAAAACAAAAAACAACTAAAACAAAAAAAAAACACCTAAAACTGAAAAAACACAACTAAAACAAAAAAACACAACTGAAACTAAAAAAAAATGCAACTAGAAGAAAGAAAACACAACTAAAACTGAAAAGGACTAACATAAAAGTATTACAAGAAATAATAAAGTAGCAATAATAATAAATAACAATAAATAAGTAATTCTGTTATAATATTATAATATGCACAATATATATTTGTCGTTTAATAATCACAGGATAAAAATGTTAGTTATAATAGGGATAGTAGTCGTAACAATGATATATAAGTAATATAAATATGTAAGTAATAGTAATAATAAGAATAAAAGTAATAAGAAGCAATAAAAAAAATAAATTGACAACAAACAAACATTGCACACTGGAATTATTCCAACTGGTCTCACAGTATTGGATCATGTCATTGCACGTTGCAGATTTTCCTCATTCTACTCCATCAGATCTGCTTTATTTGCCAAACACGTGAGCCCGTTTAAGGAATCTGTGTGGGTCTGGATGTAAACCCCGGCTGGCAGAGGCCAACACCCAACCGCGAGGTGGTAATTCTAGTTTTCTTTGACACTGGAAAGTTTTCCCCTGACCCAATAAATCGCTTTTCTCCCCCTCTTTGGAAAAAGCCAAACATGAAATTCACATTAGCGAAGCATCACGGCGGCCTCACCAGCCTGGAAGTCCGAGCGTTGAGCGTCTGCATGTGGTTGTTTCTGAAGGTCACAGAGACGGTTCATTACATTAAACTGAATCTAATTACATGTGCAGCTCCTCGCTCTGCGCTGTGAAGGCGGGTCAGACGGGTCACACTGTGTTTCCGGGTTTAGCATCAGTGACGGTGAAAAAAAAAGTGCGTGTCTTGTGATGCTGTTTGTGGAATAATCCAATGATGCAAACTGTAAGACAACAAAGTGCATGTGTGTGCTGTTTAAAGGGTCAGTACAAGGACAGTTTGGTTGAAAAGGTGGTTTGTGGTTTTGAAGGTTTGGATTTGGGCTTTTTTTTAGATGTTTCTATGCATAAATCCAGGCTCTAATACACCTCTACTGGTGTTATTGTCATCAGCTGCTCTGCACAAACAAACAGCACTAATGAATTCACCCTAAACTGCATCATCTGTGTGACCATAACCTGATTTATCTGAACTCATCTGAACTATAAATATGAATAATTGTGTTTAAATGTGTCATATGTTAGCTAGTGTAAGTGTGTATAGACATGTCTCACATATGATCTATATATGACTAGAAAAGCACTCAGAGAGCGCAGACCTCCGCCAAGGCAGATCAGCCCCCCCCCACACACACACACACTTTTTGAGTTATCTTGCTAACAAACAGACAAAAAAAAAAATCCCCCCGATCACTACCAAAATGTAATCATTTGTTCCTTGTGCCAGTATCAACATTTCCTGAAAATTTCATCAAAATCTGTCCATGACTTTTTGAGTTATCTTGCTAACAGACAAACAGACAGACAGACAAACCCAGATGAAAACATAACCTAACTAGAAGCACTCGGAGAGCGCAGACCTCCGCCAAGGCCAATCAGTGGGCCCCCATGGCCCCCCTACCCTCGATCACCACCAAAATTTAATCATTTGTTTCTTGTGCCAGTTTCGACATTTCCTGAAATTTTCATCCAAATCCGTCCATAACTTTTTGAGTTCTCTTGCACACAGACAAACAAACAGACAAACAAACCAACACCGACAAAAACATAACTTCCTTGGTGGAGTAATAATAATAATAAGAATAATAACAGCAGTTATTTATTTATTTATTTTATTTTTATTTGCACAAAATAAAAACAGCAATAGAAAAAAAACAACACCATTCAAACAAGTAACAAAATTGTGCAGGAGAGGTTAGAAGCCAAAAAGAAGGCTTATATGAATACCTGCCCCGAAAAGAACAATACACAAAAAAAGAATTAAAAAATACAATATAACTGAAATAATAAACTAAAGTAAAACAATAAAAATGTAATCCACATTACAAATCATCAAATACAAATCAAGTGATACACAGCCTTACATTTTTTCATGAATTAAAGTCCTTTTCAGATGCTTTTTAAACAATGATAAAGTAGATGTTGATTGAAGTTCAGGTCGTAGATTATTCCACAGATTTGGTCCACGATATTTCAGAGAATACTGACAGACTGAAGTTCGACAGTACAGAAGATAAAATTTGCTTGAAAATCGTGTCGGAAAGTTGTGAATGACAGAAGACAACATAAAGAAATTGTGAAAAACTTTAGGAAGAATATGAGTGAAGTGAACATATTTGTACATGAAGACACAGGTCTGGTAAATGTTCACATCAAAAACTGAGAGAAGATTGAATTTTTGGAAAAGAGGAGTTAAGAGTTACCTTTGAGTTATTTTGCAAACAGACAAACAAACAAACAAACAAACAGACGAACCCCGATGAAAACATAACCTCCATGGTGGCAGAGATAAATATGCAACAAGTGGTTCCAGGCACAACAAGCCCCGCCCCTCATACATATGGTAGCTTATTTTGGCATCGATCCAGCTGATGTCATCATGTCTATGCATGTGCTGATGTCATCATATCAATTGCCTCTATATATGTGCCAAGTTTGAAGTAAATTTAAACAAAATTGATGTTTTTATAAACGTGAAATTTCACCCATTTTAAGTAAATGGGAGAAAAAAAAAGATTTTAAAAATTCATAAAAATTTGAACTTTGACCTACTTTTCCCAAAATGTAATCTCATCTAGAGCTCCAACCCATTAATTGACTAGGTGCTTGAAGTCGATGCAAAAAGTCCCGATTCGATTAATCGACTCGAATTGATTGAAGGGAGATATTCTATTGCAGTTTTCCTGAATTGAAGCTTCTTTGTGCGTCACAATAAGCGTCCGTGTGAAACACAACAGTGGAACCAATGTTTACCAGCAGAGAAATGAAGGAAACAAAGCTTTGATTCAGGAGAATTGTGGTTGAATGATTTTTTTGGATCACTTTGAGTTGATTAATTGGTTGCAGCACTAATCACATCTATTCTGGGTCACTGGCAATCTATAAACCCAATTTTATCTTAGTTTTGCTGCTACAGACGTGGAAATTTTGCCCATTATAAGTAAATGGGGAAAAGAAAATTTTCAAAAAATGTATAAAAAGCTGAAACTTTGACCTATTTTTGTCATCTGAGCAGTAAAGAGACATTGTCGTGTGAAAGTGGGTAAAAGGAAATCAGTGAGTCTTGGCGTTAAACAGGGCAACATGTCTGCACTTTGGGAAACAGAGGAGAACATTATTTTTTAGCAAAATAGCTCTAAAGTCTAAAAATCTGTGTGAAAAAATCACTTTTTACAGTGGAGATGATTCATTCTGCAGCCTCCAGAGTGATGGCATTTTCCTGCTGATTATGGGGGGTTTTTGCATTCGAGTTCATTTAACCTTTTATGTTATCAGTGACCTGTGATCTCCAGCTGTATTTAGGTTTTACTGTTCGTACATTAACAGACATATTGTCTCTGGACTGGGGAAGCCTGATTTTCCTGATCTCACGAGTTGATGAATTGAATGAGTTGAAACAAAGTCTAAATTTGAGCCAATATCTATATTTAAAAGACAGTTTGGACAAAACCAGTGATTATTTTCTATTTGTTTGTTTTATTTTTGTTATTTATCCCATTTTGTGTCCCAATGATCAATCTTAGAATGTGCGTAATTCTAACACAAACTATAGTTAGATACATAAGTATTTGGACGGTGACATATATGGAGGGACTACATTTGTAATGGTTGTAATTATTAACTGATTCATGCAATATTTTTATTGAAGTCCTTGAATAAAAGCTGATCATCCACATACGATCACGTCTTCATTGTGTCAAATCCATTTTACTGGTGTACAGAAAATCCAACGTGATATCATGACACATGTAACTATACACACCACTTTTAATTGGCTTATCTGTACACATTATAAGCTTTCTGCGTGTATGTTCAGACCGTGTCAAATACCACACACTGAGGGTTAGTTGTGTAAACCGGAGATCTTGGCCTAACTTGATACTCAATCAAATGGCGTTGAATAGCACGCAAAAGGTCAAAAATGTGTATGTATAGCACGCCAAATGTCACAAGAACTGGCATGACATATAACGCGATTTCATGATATCAGTCTCAGAAAACCGCAAAATTTATGTCACTGTCCAAATACTCATGTACTGACACTGATATTTTCTTGCCTTTATTGTCTGATATTATCAATATCTCTTTGGATCTGTAGAATATATTGATAAAAAGTAAAATAAATTATTCTTGAAGTGGTTTTGTGTATTGTTAATATTCCAAACTCTCACCAGTAGGGGTCAGTCTGGTACCAGAACACACTTAAGTTCCAAACCACCGACAAATCAACCTTATGTATCCACAGACTGAAACAGTCACTGAATAAAGTATAAAGCTCGTTGTTTACACACAACCGCATTATGGAATCATCAAGTTTCCTTCAAAAACTAAAACTCATAGATGTTTATTTTAACAGTTAATAAAATAACACTGTTTCTTATAATCTACACAACAGCTGATAGTTTACATTATAGCTCTGTTAGCTTAGCTCTGTTAGCTTAGCTCTGTTTTTAGACTGAAAACAGCCACAGCAAAACCACTAATCACCTGTTTTCTGTTTGGTTTGTGTTGTCAGTAGCTGCACTAAAGATCTGTTTGAATCCAACAAATAAGGTCAGAACTGTCACAGTTTAGTCTGAACCGATGATCAACAAACAGCAACTTAACAAAGATAAGAACATCCCATAATAACTTTACACCCTCATAAGCCTCATAATCAAACTCACTCGTGTAGAAGAAACACTGACATTTAACCATTAAACTCCATTCTTTACATTTACAGCTGAGTCCAGTGGCGAAAACAACAGCTTCTATTTTTATCACTTCTTTTCTTTGACTGAAAGTTGTTTCTTTCTGGTTCTCATCATCACCTTGTCCTCTGCATTAGTTTTCCTCACCGTAGGAGACCGGTATTATGACTCATTACTCCCTCTAGTGGTCACATAAATCCCTCGACCCGTCACTAGAAGTAGATTGAGTTCATATCTGTACAGTCTAATAAAAAAACAGAAAAAAAATCTACTTTTATCACTTCTTTTCTTTGAATGTGAAAGCTGTTTCTTATGGCTCTCATCCTTAATTAGGCCTTGGTTTCTTGGGTTTCCTCACCGAAGACCAGCAGAGTGACTCACCCATCCAATGGCTTGTAACCCCATTTTAACATCACAAATTAATGCTAAAATTAATTAGTTTTTGATCATGTAATAGTTTGCTATACTATGTTGCAAATAAACGTTCATATTAGATAATATTTAGACTGTATAATAATCCTACTATAATGGATGTTCTGTGTCCGACGCGTGTCCTGATGTTGCAACACGGGAGGGCGTACGGGTGCAATGCCGCTGTTGCACCACAGGAGGGCGCTATCCTACAATGGCACCACGGGTACAATGCCGCTAATGTATGTAATGCATCTTTTTGGTGTCTGCTTCTTAGTTTCTTTTGGAGATGTTTTAGCGGGGCCAGGCGGGAAAAGAAATCTATTCATTCTTTGTTCGGTCCAGTTGTCTGATTGCGACTGTGTCCGGGCAGGTTGAAGCGTAGTAACGTACGTGGTCACATGATCGGGTCAATCAACATTATGCCCTCTCAGATATTATATCCTGCATTTTATTCGAACTGGATTTTTTTTTATTAGGAAAAGTTTGTGGCGCTTTAGTTATAATGAAATATATCTTGAATCATTAAAAAATGTTTTATTTGTAATTTTAAAAAAAAATCAATTACTAGAAATTTCAGGCGACCCCACGTTTGACCCCAAGGTTGAAAAACATTGGACTACTCCCTCTAGTGGTCATTTATGTTATATTCATAGTGAAGAATTTACTTTTCATGCATTAACATTAATCATAGCTTCAAAGCTGCAAACATGTTTTTTCTAACAGCAGTAAATTCTTCAAATTCTTTCAACTCTGAAAAGTTCAACCTTATATGGTCGTTTTATGGGCGAGGCTAATGCTAACGACTAAAGGGTACAGATGTTCACCTCCTCATGAACTGTGAGTATTTATATAAGTCAGAGATATTTAGGAGAATAATCTGACAGTATTTCACAGTAGAGGCCTGATGACTTTCTAATTCTAATTAATCTGACATTTAGGAATAAATCTATATTTACAGATTCATATTATCATAAATTAAACAGTTAATGGCTCTATTAACACTCTGCCACTCATCCTGTATTCTAGTGGGATAATGTAACCTGCAGATGAAACACCGAGGCTGGTTCAGAGTCTGAAGACGGTGACTCAGTCAGTGTTTCCCCCCACGCTGCTTCTCGAAATAAAGTGAGGCGTTAGTCATTCACCGCCCGCTGCAGGATGAATCCGGAACAGGGTTTATGGAGCCACAGCAGATGTTTGGAACAAATAAACACCTTCGCATTAACCTTTTAACCTCATGTTCTTTTATTCATCTGATATCAAAATGAAGCCCCGCCCGCTCACTTGGATGGTCCTTCAGCCAATCAGATGCAAGGGTTTAACTTTCAGCTTTCCCACTGTTTATTATCTCAAAATATTAATCTGTATTCAACTCAAACATGATTATGCGTTAAAAAAATAAGTTCACTTCTATGAAGAAACGTGGTCGTAAACAGACTATTGTAAAGGTGCAGTAGATAAGGGTTAATTAATAATGTTGTTGGCATGAATAATTTTTTAAAGAAAATGTAAGAATAGTTAACATATTTTAATTAATTCATATATTATACATTATCTACATACAAACATGCAATATCTGGTTAATAACACTTCATTATGCAGTTGTAGCAGATATAATCATTAGTTCATGTATCCATAGTGACTAATGTGATTATAAATATATTATTATTCATTAATATCACATTATTATGCAGAGGCTACAGATATAATTATCAACTCATTCATTTATCATGCATATGCTGTTTAGAAATATATAAGAACAATACTATACAGTCATAATAAATATAATCATTTCATATATTTTCCAGGACAGTCTACTTGTAAACACGTAATAACTGGTTAGTAACACATTATTAAGGAGCTGTAGCAGATATTATAATTAATGCACCCATTTATCATTAATAATCAGTTAATTAGCATGTAGTAACTTATGAATAGTGTTATTATGCAGAGGTAGTAAATATAACCACTATTACTGCATGAATGTATCTATAATCTTTGAATAAAAATGTAAGATTGATTAGTGACAATGACACACAGCTGTAGTAGAAACAGTCATTAATAATAACTGATTACTAATAGCATGTTATGCAGCTGCAGCAGTTTTTGATGGCTTAACCCTTTGATCGCCAACATCACAATATTGCGAGAAGCAGCATAAGTGAATGAAACAAACAGCTTTTTAAAATCTTTATCAAGATTGAATATTAACCCATAAAGACCCAATGTTACTTTTCCGGCAGTTCCCAAATGAATTTTTCTCTCCATTTAACCTTTCTTAACCAATTGATCACAATTTTTTGTAATATTATCATCTGTAGTTTGTGCTTCTTCAACAAAAATCTAAAATTTTCCCATATTTAATTCACTGTTTGTTGTAGATTTTCATAAAAGCTCAGATTAAAGTTAATTGTCCTAATATCAGAAACGGAGAAAAACTAAGAAAATGTGACTGTTTTTAACAAAGTTCATCAGTAACTGAACGTAAACCCAGTGTGTCCATCCACTCTCATTAATCCAACTCCATGGGTTTTACTGGTGAATCAATGTTGAAGAAGATAACAGTGTTTCCATGGTAACTATGGAGCCTCTGAACATCCAAATGGGTCATATCTGATGACCATGAAAAGACGACAAACTGCAAGTTTGTTATTAAACATTTTATACTGGTAGATGATTTTGGTTGCCAGTGGTTGTTTGAGTCTTTATGGGTTTAAAAAAACAAAAATCCTGCACCATAAAAGGTTAATCATGAATAATTGTCTATAAATGTGTCATATGTTAGCTATTACCTAGTGTAAGTGTGTACGGGCATGTATCATGTATGATCTCTATATAAATATGCAATAACTGGTTGAAGCTTTAAGCAAATAACCAGCAGAGTGACTCACTACTCCCTCTAGTGGTCACATAAATCCCCTGGCCTGTCGCTGTACATCAATAGTCGCTTTTCCATTGACCCTTAAATTGTGCAAATATAACTTGCGTATAAAAATTTACCTAATGGAAAAAAACATGATCACTTCGCCTAAGCTCTTATTTTTCGGTTAAAAGTTTTGCACTGGCAAGAGGTGGTTTTTCAAGTGTAGCGCAAATAGTATATCAAAACTGCAATGGAAAGACCTTTTTTCGCAACAAGAGTCACGTGAGTAAAAAAAAAAAACTGATGTTGACGGACGTTACATCAAGTGAAGAAGAAGAGTTTTAAAAGAAATGTGGCGGTATGTGTGGACGCACCAGGGAACCCAATCATTTTTTAATTTAGTACGTGATAGAGGGGTAATATGTAATAATAATGAATATATCTGTAAATTAACACCATATTTACATTTGTAGACATGTTTATGGAATGACTTCTCGTGTCATCTTGCGATGATAAATAAACAAATCATTGCATTTGTGATTTATTGGAGAAAACGACTTTACGCACTTCTGTTTTTTCGACATTTAGTAAATATCGTCAAGTTTTGCGCAGATGTCCAATGGAAAAGCGACTATTGGCATCTTTGACAGAACTTTGCAGCTCTGATGTTGCTTTCAGGTCATTGCTTTAATATTTCAAAGTAGAAATACTGCATATAGGCCCTTGTAGGTTATTTTTGTATAATTAAAAATCTGTAGTTTCTGCTGTTTCTGCATCTGTTCACGCTGTAAATATTTATATATATGTGAATATGATAGTAAAGTAAACAGGCACAACATGATTAAAATGCAGAAAAGTCCTGCATTGCTTTCAGATACCGTTGCATGTATGAGTAATGTCCTGGTGGTTTTTCCCTCTGGCTCTTTCATGTTTTTATTTGGGGTCGAATCCCCTGCATCAGCCCTGAATCCTACGCCTGTGACCGAGCTGCGTAAACCCAGTGTGTGCGTATTAGTTTTCAGTTTAATATCGAGTTGTGGTGCGACAGACAGAAGCAGTAAAACCACAGACAACGTGGCAGAGGGAAACACAGGGTCAGATTTTCTGTTAAAGTTGGACGGAACGAGGAGAGAGAAAATAAAAGAACGACGACTGAGTTTGGTTTTATTGTTCAGCGACTGATGGAAGTGTAGATTGTGTTTATTTAGTTGTAGAGGTTTTTATTCTGGAAGTCTGAACCTTTACAGTTCATATTAATAGATTTTTCTTTTTTTCTTCGTCGTGGTGTATTTCCCATAAATGCTTCCACTGTGGCTTCTGAGTGGAATGACAAAGGAGGAAGGGACAGCTCAGCCCAAATGTTCGACGTTAGTCCTTGTTTCTTCATATCTCTACAGGGCAACAAAGTTAGCGTGACCGCAGAGACACAACAGTAAAAGGAAAACAACCCAGGGATGTGTGTTCTAGTACCCACTCCAAGGTCAATCGCAGTCTGAGGTTGTTTTTCTGCACAGTTTTATCAAACCACAAACTATGACCCAGGATCAGTCCAGTTCATCCAATCAGATCTAAGGGTTTAACTTTGACTGATGCCACTGTTTATTACCTCAAAACATCAGTAATCTACTCAAACATAATTATTACTTGAACCCTTTCATGCATGAATTAAGAGAACCTTAGTCAAGATTTTTTTTCTTGAGTGTTTTTATTCCTCCTTAGGCATGAAAAAACAATGCGATCAAGTTTTTTTTTTTTCATGGAGTTTCAAAAATGTCCACGCATTTCATTTTTGAAGTAAAGAAACATGTTTACAACCCAATATCAGAAAGTGATGTAAAAACAATGAAATAAAAACCTTTTTAATGCTGCTAATCTGATGTTTTCTCACATTTTAACATTTTCTAATGCTAGTTATTACTCACTTCATGGAGATAATATGCAAAAAAAAAAAAAAACTTGTGTCCAACAAATGACAATTGATTTACACTCAAACATGTTACTGCAGATGAGGTTTATCAAAAACAGCAAAGTTACAGTAATGGCATGAATGTCAGTGTATTATGAGATGATGCATAAATGTCCACTGTGTCGGCTGATATGAAACTAAAACTACAAAACCCATGAATATACAAGAGAACAGCTATAGAATAACTGTCCACTGTAGTGACCACCATGCATGAAAGCATTAAAAAAAAGTTCCATAACTTTAGCCTTTAGGGGTCTGAGCCTATTTTGGCTGTTTTTGAGTAGTTTTGATTTTGCCTTAATATAGAGCAGGGCTGTCAAGATCATTTTAGTTCAGGGGCCACATTCAGCTAAATTTGATCTGCAGTGGGCTGAACCAGTAAAATAATAACATAATAATATATAAATAATGTCAACTTCAAACTTTTCTTTATATTTTACAGTGGAAAAAGTAAAATTAAACAATGAAAATGTTTACATCTACAAACTGTCCTTTCAAACAAAGTGAATTACTTGAAAAAACACTGAAAGAATAAGTGTAATTTTAACAATATTCTGTCTCAGTTTATCATTTCCACATGTTCATTATAACTTGCAGATCACAGTGGATCTACAAACACACACATTTAGTATCAGGCAGAATATTATTAAAATTGCACCTATTTTTCTTTTTCTTTTTCAGGTTCTTCACATTTGTTCAGATTATTCACATTTTTTGTGAAATTATACTTTGTTTTAGTGTAAATACATGAAAATATTTACATTTACAAAGAGAAAAATGTGGAGTTGTGAGTATTTATAGATTATTATGATAGAATTTTACTGGTCTGACCCACTGGAGAATGAATTGGTCTTAATGTGGAACCATAACTAAAATGATTGTTAATTTCTTAAGATCTATTTTTGCATTTCACAAATTCATCCCAAGGGCCAGACTGGACCCTTTGGTGGGCCAGATTTGGCCCCCGGGCTACATGTTTGACACCTGTGATATAGAGGGTATGCACATACGTCACTTCCCCCCCGGGCCACGTCCCTCTAAGTCAGACTGAGTGGCAGAAACCAACCTGCTCAACATGACGGAGTATAGCAGTAAACACAGCCAGGCTGGGAAAATGTGAAATATGAAATTAAATGAAGGACAACTGGACTGGACATGGATCTGTACGAGCTACCAAAGAACAAGTGGTCCATGAACACTGGCATGTGGACAAGAAATGGAGTATCCTGACCTGATCCAGGGGGGAGGGGATCATCACTACTTTTACCTGAAATAAATATATATGGTTTCATCACCACTGACAACCAGGGTCCAAAACTAGGGCCCAGAACCAGCTGATCCAAAGTGCATTTACAGTAGAGCGTGGACTGACCCCAGTGAATATATGCATGATCTACTGGGACTGAGGAGATTTACTGAGTCTAGTTCAGATCCAGTACCGTATACAACACAGATACTACTGCTGTGGACCAGCAGGGCACCACTTTATTCTTGTAATATTATGGCTTTATTGTTGGAATATGACGACTTTAATCTCATAAGCGAACATAAACATTATTCTTCAAATCAGGCTCGTTTCAGGTCACTGAATAAAAGTCCTGCGGAATTTCATTTGAGTGTATTCAGTAAATACATTCAATGATGTCCAGGCTTTTTATCTAAACTGTGGTCAGATGGACAGGCAGACAGGTGGACAGACAGGTAGATGGACAGATTATTGTAATGCACTTTTATGAGCGACACAGATACACTGTACGAAAATGTTTGTCAATTTTTTTTTATCACAGACAGGTGGACAGAGATAGACAAACAAGTGGACAGACAGATAGACAGACAGGTGGACAGAGACAGGTGGACAGACAGATATACGGAGAAACAGACAGACAGATAGATGGACAGACAGACAGACAGGTGGACAGGATGTCTTTGTCAGTGAATCTAAATACAGTGTGTTACTGATGTGTGACTTATAGAAGTGATGTAATGTTACTGTGTGTGTATGTAGAGTGTAAATGTAGTGTGTGTTGTGTGTATGTATGTAGTGTGTATTGTGTGCAAATGTAGTGT
Organism: Sphaeramia orbicularis; assembly: GCF_902148855.1. Classification (NCBI taxonomy): domain Eukaryota; kingdom Metazoa; phylum Chordata; class Actinopteri; order Kurtiformes; family Apogonidae; genus Sphaeramia; species Sphaeramia orbicularis. The sequence continues at coordinate 6,631,603 of NC_043963.1, forward strand.
GTGTTGTGTGTATATTTGTAGTGTGTATTGTGTGTAAATGTAGTGTGTGGTGTTGTGGATCTGTGTCAGTGTAGACAAACTGTGACCCCCCACCCCCACCCCTCCCTGCCGTTTCCCAGCATGCACCGCTGCAGCCGGTCGGTACAGATATGAGCAGATATGAATGAAGAGCTGGACGTTAAAAATAGACGCCACATTCAGCTGCTGAGTGTGAAACCATACGACACACTTTCTACTCACTTTGTTCTGCAGTCACTTTGAAATGGACAGATTTGATTTATTTTCTGAATCAAACATACTTTTACATAAAACCGACTCATATTCAACTGTTTTTGCTCATAATTAAAATATTTCTATTATTTCCACTGTTTTCTTCTTTGTTTTCTTCTTTATTTAATCATTACAGTTATCTATTATTATTATTATTATTTATTTATTTTTAAGTAGTCCAGAAAAACGCCCTGTTTTCGAAACAGTGACATATAAGACTACTGTTTAGTTCACCCAAAAATCTGTTAGTAGTATTTGTTCTCTGTTATAAAGTTATCATGACTTGATCAGGAGCAGTTTGTAGGTTTTACTGGACACACAAACAGCTGCATGAATGAAAATGTGTTCAACATGAGGATAATGTTAGCCTTTCATAACGTTAGCCTTTCATAATGTTAGCCTACTCACGGTTTAACTATTGGGACAAAATCTCTCCTCTAAATGTGCATTTGTCCAATAGTTTAAAACAGTGACTCGTTCTGAAACCACCTTCAAACTTACCTCAGAATTCTGTATTCCATGAAAGTAGGTTCTCTCCATATGTGTCACTCACTTGAAATGCGTTCAATCCTTCTTTATTGTTCATATTTCCAATAATCGTGCATCTTTCAACGAGACGTGCAGTGACCTGTCAATCAACTGGGGTGGAACTGGCACCTGAGGAGGCCAATCAGGTTCCAGAGGTGGACAGTAGTCCTCATGCCAAAAGTTAACCAATCTAATCAGTGAAGGTACTGAGCACTAGCCAGTTAGAGGCAGAGCAGGGCGGGTCATGGCTTCACCATCTGAGGGGAAAAAATGGACAATTTAGTTCAGATACGACTGAACGGTGCACATTAGAGGGATTTAGAAGAGGGTATACACAATGATGACTGAAAAATAAGTAGGTATACACCATATACCCTGGACTAAACCACTGCCTTACTTCCTTGTGTTTCTCATACTTAGACCCGAGGTGTCAAACATGCGGCCCAGGGGTCAAATCCGGCTCACCAAAGGGTCCAGTCTGGCCCCTGGGATGAATTTATGAAATGCAAAAATTACACTGAAGATATGAATCATTTTAGTTCTGGTTCCACATACAGACCGGTTTAATCTCAAGTGGTCGGATCGGTAAAATACTTAGGAAAAAAAATCCCACATTAAACTTTAAGGAAATATTGATGTTTTTATCTGAAATCCTCATAAACAGGACATCTTACAGCTGTAGACATGATGTGTCCCAATATTTATGTCCATATAGTTTATAAACATCAGTATTCAACAAAACAAAACAGTGAGGGGCTATGACGTAACTTACCTGATAGTATTAGACGTGATCTTATGAAATAGCAATGAAAATTCACTACAGCAGAGGTGTCAAACATGCGGCTCGGGGGCCAAATCGGGCCCACCAAAGGGTCCAGTCCGGCCCCTGGGATGAATTTATGAATGCAAAAATTACACTGAAGATATGAATCGTTTTAGTTCAGGTTCCACATACAGACCAGTTTAATGTCCAGTGGGTCAGATCAGTAAAATACTATCATATTAACCTGTAAATACTCACAACTCCAGATTTTTGTCTTTGTAAATGTAAACATTTTCATGTAATTTTACTGTATTTACACTAAAACAAACGATCATTTCACAAAAAAAGCAAATAATCTGAACAAATATGAACATTTTGAAATGTCTGAAGTGTAATTTTACAAATATTCTGCCTGTTATTAAATGTTTTGTGTATTTGTAGATCCACTGTGATCTGTAACATGTGTAAATGATAAACTGAGACATAATATTGTTAAAATTGCACTTAGATTTCTTAATAAATTTCAGTTTGTTCATGTTTTTCACATTGTTTTAAAGCACAGGTATCAAACATGCGGCCCGGGGGCTAAACCGGCCCACCAAAGGTTCCAATCTGGCCTGTGAGATGAATTTACAAAGTGCAAAATGCAAAAAATTACCCTGAAGATATTAACAGTCAAGGGCATCAAACTCAAAAATAACAGCATAATAACCAAGAAATAATGACTCCAAATGTTCTTCTTGGTTTAATGTGAAAAAAATCATATGGCATTATGCCTCTAAATAATGACACCAATTTTTTCTCTTTGATTTATTGTAAAGAACATTAAATTCTGATATCCTTTAACACGAAAATGTCAATAACCTGAACAAATATGAACAACCTGGAATATCTAAAGAAAAATAAATGTAATTTTAACAATATTCTGCCTGTTTTGTGTCTTGGTAGATCTGATCTGTAATGCACATGTAGAAATCGTAAGTTGAGGCAGAATATTGATCAAATTGTACTTATTTTTCTTCAGAAATTTCAGTTTTTTTCCAGTTATTCACATCTCACATTCACTTTTTTGTTTTGGATAGAAATAGTTTCATCATTTAATGTTATTTTTTGCACTGAAAAATTTGGAGTTATCATTATTTATAGGTTATTATGCCATTATTTTACTGCTCCAGCCCACTGGAGATCAAATTGGGCTGAATGTGGAACCTGAAAGAAAACGAGTTTGACACCCCTGTTTTAAAGGATAGTTGGTAGATGTAAACATTTTCATCGCATAATTTGACTTTTTTCGCCCTAAAACATTGAGGAAAATTTGGAGTTGACATTATCTCTATATTATTATGTTCTTATTTCACTTCAGGTCAAATTTGGCTGAATGTGGAACTGAACTAAAATGAGTGTGACAGCCCCCTAGACCAGGGCTGTCAAACTCATTTTAGTTCAGGGGCCATATTCAGCTAAATTTGATCTGAAGTGGGCCAGATCAGAAAAATAACATAATAACGTATAAATAATGACAACTCCAAATTTTTGTCTCTGTTTTAGTGTAAAAAAAAACCAAAAAAAACCCAAAAAAACATTAAATTATGAAAATACTTACTTTTATAAACTATCCACAAAAAAAAAAAACTGAAAAAACTTAAATATAAATTTAAAAAATGTAAGAAAATTTAGTGCAGTTTTAACAATATTATTCCTCAACTTATCATTTCTCCATGTGCATTATGGATCAGATCTACAAAGACACTAAACACTGAGGAACAGGCAGAAAAATTGTTAAAATTGTGCTTAATTTTCTTTAGACATTTCAGGTTGTTTATATTTGTTTAGGTTATTCACATTTTATTGTTACAGGATGTTTTGTAAATGTAAATATTTTCATAATTTAATGATCTGTTTTACACTAAAACAAAGGGGAAAAAAATTAAGTTGTTAATTCTAGATTTTTTTTTTTTTTTTTTTTTTTTTTTTGCTTAATTCAAGATTTTTTTACTTAATTGAAGTTTTTTTTTTTTTGCTTAATTCAAGATTTTTTTTGGCTTAATTCAAGATTTTTTGCTAAATTTGAGATTTTTTTTTTGGCTTAATTCAAGATTTTTTTATACTTAAATGAAGACTTTTCTTTTTTTTTTTGGCTTGATTCAAGATTTTTTCCTTAATTCAAGCTAATTGTTTTTTTTGTTTTTTTTTTAATTTTTGTTTTTTTATTGCTTAATTCAGTTCAAAAGTGTGGAATTTTTGCACTTTGTAAATTCATCCCAGGGGAACCCTTGGCATTTGGCCCCCGGGCTGCATGTTTGACACCCCTGCCCTAGACTGTTTATTTCATCTGTTATTTCCAGTCTAGTTCTGTTGTTTTTACTGTTTCTTCTTTGTTTTTATGACATCTTTAATGTTTCTCTTGTTTTATTCCTGCTTTTCTTCTATTTCTCTTCACATTAAACTTGTCTTCCTTGTGTTTCTCATTCTCAGACACATATTTCTTTACTTATTCATAGATTTTTTTTTTTTTTTTTTACTCTTGCTTCTACATTCATTTAAGTGATTTCATTGATGTGTTTTTTTTAGTCTGTCACTGATTTTCATCCTCTTTCTCTTTTTTTCCATCCTTATTTTGGATATTTCTGGTATTTCTTCTTTCATTTCTGTTGCAGTTTTTGCGTCAGGACAGTGTTTTGTCAGTAAAAAGAATAAAAAAAAAACTAAAGCAGCAAAGTTCGAATAAACCAGATCTGAGTCTCTGCCAAAACCTTTGGCTTTGTCCACATTTCTGATCCTCTGACTCTTATTTATAGTCTTTCTATTTATTTACTGTTGTGATTTGTTTGAGTTTTCCTGGTGTTTCTGTTCTTTCTTTTCGTCGCTGATGTTTATACCGTTTCTCTATTACTTTACACTTGTATTTTAAGTCATTTTAATAATTCTACAGCTTTTTCGACTCTTTCTTTTGTCATTTCACCTTGTTTTCCTGGTGTTTCTGCTCCTCAGACTCTCACTTCTTGTCTTATTTGTAGTTTTTCTGTCTACTTTGGCTTTTCTTATTGTTGTTTGGTCTATGTCTATATCTGGTTTTTATTAAGTCTGTGATGCTTTTACTGTTTTGGTTCTTTTATTTCAGATTTTTCTACTATTTAAGCTTTTATTTAACCTTGTTTTCCCTCATGTTTTCTGTCCTTAGACTCTTATTTTGTCTCGTATTTATTAATTTTCTGTCTATTTTTGCTTTTTCTAATGTTGTTTGTGCTGATTTTGGGGGTTTTTCTCTTCTTTTTATGATTCTTGTGCTCTCTCTGTTGGTTTATTCCATCTTTTTACAGTATATTGTCATTTCACCTTGTTTTCCTTGTTTTCTCGATCTTTCGACTCTTATTTCGTCTCCTATTTCTCATTTTTCTATCTATTTTTGCTTTTTCCAATTTTATTTGTGCGGATTTTGGGATTTTTTGCTTTGCTCTTTATTATATCTAAGATGCTCGTACTCTTTCTGTTGTTTTATTCTATCTTTATCTTGTCATTTCACCTTGTTTTCCTTGTTCTCCTGATGTTTAAGCTCTTATTTCATTCATCTCTTATTTCTAGTTTTTTCATCTACTTTGGCTTTTTTACTGTTTTTCTCACTGTTTTTCTTCTGTTTTCTACTGTTAATATTCTCTTTTCACCTTTGTCTTTTTTTTACTGTTTTTCTCACTGTTTTTCTTCTGTTTTCTACTGTTAATATTCTCTTTTCACCTTTGTCTTTTTTTTTACTGTTTTTCTCACTGTTTTTCTTCTGTTTTCTACTGTTAATATTCTCTTTTCACCTTTGTCTTTTTTTTTACTGTTTTTCTCACTGTTTTTCTTCTGTTTTCTACTGTTAATATTCTCTTTTCACCTTTGTCTTTTTTTTTACTGTTTTTCTCACTGTTTTTCTTCTGTTTTCTACTGTTAATATTCTCTTTTCACCTTTGTCTTTTTTTTTTTTTACTGTCGTTTCCACTGTTTTTCCTTTCATTTCTTCTATTTATTTTCTCATTTCACTGTTTTTTTTCTTGTGATTCTTACTCTTATTTCTTTTTTATCTACTCTAGCTTTTTTACTGTTTCCACTGTTTTTCTTGTTTTCTACTATTTATATTCTCATTTCACCTTTGTGTGTTTCTGATTCTTAGGCTCTCATTTTTTTCTCTTATTTCTTATTTTTTAACCTCTTATGTTATTTGTGCTGTTATTGGCGTTTTTCTTCTTTTTTTTTTTTTTTTGTAGATTTAGGATGTTTGTACTATTTCTTTTTCTATTATTATTTTCTCATTTCACCCTGTTTTTTGTGTTTCTTATCCTTAGACTCTTATTTCCGTTTTTATTTCTCGTTTTTCTATCTACTTTGGCTGGTTTACTGTCATTTCCTCTGTTTTACCTTTCATTTCTTCTATTTATTTTCTCATTTCACCCTGTTTTTTTTTTCTTTTTGTGATTCTTAGACTCATTTCTTTTTTTATCTACTCTAACTTTTTTACTGTTGTTTCCACTGTTTTCCTTCTGTTTTCTACTGTTTATATTCTCATTTCATCTTTGTGTGTTTCTGAATCTTAGACTCTTGTTTTTTTCTCTTATTTCTTACTTTTTAATCTCCTTTTATGTTATTTGTGCTGTTATTGGCGTTTTTCTTTTTTTTATTTTTTTCGTAGATTTATGATGTTTGTACTATTTCTTTTTCTATCATTATTTTCTCATTTCACCCTGTTTTTTTTTGTGTGTTCCTTATCCTTAGACTCTTATTTCTGTTTTTATTTCTAGTTTTTCTATCTACTTTGGCTGGTTTACTGTCATTTCCTGTTTTACCTTTCATTTCTTCTATTTTTTTCTCATTTCACCCTGTTTTTTGTGTTCCCTATCCTTAGACTCTTATTTCCATTCTTATTTCTAGTTTTTCTGCATCTACTCTAGCTTTTTTTATTTTCATTTCCACTGTTTTTCCTTTCATTTCTTCTATTTATTTTCTCATTTCACCCTGTTTTTTTCTTTCTTTGATTCTTAGACCTTTATTTCTTCTCTTTTTCTATCTACTCTATCTGTTTTACTGTTGTTGTTTTTTTTACTGTTTTCCGTCTGTTTTCTACTATTTATATTCTCATTTCACCTTTGTGTATTTCTGATTCTTAGGCTCTTTTTTTTTTATTTTTTTTATCATATTTCTTATTTTTTAATCTCCTTGTATGTTATTTGTGCTGTTATTGGCGTTTTTCTTCTTTTTTTTCTTTTTTTAGTAAGTCTGATGTTTGTGCTATTTCTTCTTCTATTATTATCTTCTTATTTAACCCTGTTTTTTGTGTTCCTTATCCTTTATAGTTTTTCTACCTACCTTGGCTGGTTTTCTGTCATGTCCATTGTTTTCCTTTCACTTCTTCTATTTATCTTCTCATTTCACCCTGTTTTTTTTTCTTTTTATGATTCTTAGACTCATTTCTTCTCTTTTTCTATATACTCTAGCTTTTTACTGTCATTTCCACTGTTTTTCCTTTCATTTCTTCTTTTTATTTTCTCACTTCACCCTGTTTTTTTTTCTTTTTGTGATTCTTAGACTCTTATTTCTTCTTTTTCTATCTACTCTAGCTTTTTTCTTTTTTTACTGCTGTTTCCACTGTTTTCTTTTTCTACTATTTGTCTTTTCATTTCACCGTTTTTTTCTTCTTCTCTTTCTTTTCGACTTACGCAAAGGATTTCTCATGTTTAAACTTCTATTTTCGCTCATATTTTGAGTTCTTTTACTTACTTTTTCTTCTTTTTTCTACTTTTACTGTTGGTGTTTGTCATCTTTCTGACATTTCCTGTATCTGTTTATTTCTGTTGTCGTTTTTCTATAGTAATGAATCCGATTTTGCCTTTGCGTTCATGCTTCTGTTTCTTCTTCTGTTCGTCTTTCCTGTTGTTCCTTCATCGTCCTTGGTTTCTCCTCTTTTTAGATCCTGCTGTTTGTTTTCGGTCTCAGTCAAATAACAGTGGATTTTTGGACTATATAAAGCTGACAGTGGTTTCCAGTGTCCGTCAGCTGCTCGGTCTCTGTCCCCGGGGGGTTGGACGGGGGGAGTCTGTTTCTCTTTAGGTCACTGGGTCGCTTGCTCATTTCTCTGGGGGAGGGGCATTCTGTAAATGCCGGGAGGCTGGAGGTCAAAGGTCAGGATGTTGGTATTATCTCCACCCCTGTCAGACGATAACACAGTGTTTGTGTTTCCTTTACTCTGATGTGTTGAATGGGTTGGGTGCGTTTGTTTTGTCCTTCACAGACGGGTGGAGCTGATGTGTGTTCAGTGAATCGTATCATTTATAGTTGTCACCGTCCACATCCACAGTAACAGAGGTGCGTTAGTTTTATACACATCCACAGTAACAGAGGTGTGTTAGTTTTATTCACATCCACAGTAACAGAGGTGTGTTAGTTTTATTCACATCCACAGTAACAGAGGTGTGTTAGTTTTATCCACATCCACAGTAACAGAGGTGTGTTAGTTTTATTCACATCCACAGTAACAGAGGTGTGTTAGTTTTATTCACATCCACAGTAACAGAGGTGTGTTAGTTTTATCCACATCCACAGTGACAGAGGTGTGTTAGTTTTATTCACATCCACAGTAACAGAGGTGTGTTAGTTTTATCCACATCCACAGTAACAGAGGTGTGTTAGTTTTATTCACATCCACAGTAACAGAGGTGTGTTAGTTTTATTCACATCCACAGTAACAGAGGTGCGTTAGTTTTATCCACATCCACAGTAACAGAGGTGCGTTAGTTTTATCCACAGTAACAGAGGTGCGTTAGTTTTATCCACAGTAACAGAGGTGCATTAGTTTTATCCACATCTACAGTAAAAGAGGTGCGTTAGTTTTATCCACATCCACAGTAACAGAGGTGCGTTAGTTTTATCCACATCCACAGTAACAGAGGTGCGTTAGTTTTATCCACATCCACAGTAACAGAGGTGCGTTAGTTTTATCCACATCCACAGTAACAGAGGTGCGTTAGTTTTATCCACATCCACAGTAACAGAGGTACGTTCGTTTTATCCACAGTAACAGAGGTGCATTCGTTTTATCCACATCCACAGTGACAGAGGTGCGTTAGTTTTATTCACATCCACAGTAATAGAGGTGCGTTAGTTTTATTCACATCCACATTAACAGAGGTGCGTTAGTTTTATCCACATCCACAGTGACAGAGGTGCGTTAGTTTTATTCACATCCACAGTGACAGAGGTGCGTTAGTTTTATTCACATCCACAGTAATAGAGGTGCGTTAGTTTTTATTCACATCCACATTAACAGAGGTGCGTTAGTTTTATCCACATCCACAGTGACAGAGGTGCGTTAGTTTTATTCACATCCACAGTGACAGAGGTGCGTTAGTTTTATTCACATCCACAGTAATAGAGGTGCGTTAGTTTTATCCACATCCACAGTAACAGAGGTGCGTTAGTTTTATCCACATCCACAGTAACAGAGGTGCGTTAGTTTTATCCACATCCACAGTAACAGAGGTGCGTTAGTTTTATTCACATCCACATTAACAGAGGTGCGTTAGTTTTATCCACATCCACAGTAATAGAGGTGTGTTTTATTCACAGCCACAGTAACAGAGGTGCGTTAAATTTTTTTCCTGCTCTTTCCACTGTTTTCTTCTTTTTAATTTTTCTCTGGTGTTGATACTGTTTCTTTATGAGTCATTTTAATATTTCCCATTCTTTGCCTCGTGTTTCTGATCTTTAGACTCTTATTTCTTGTTATTTCTAGCGTTATACAAATAAAAATATTATCTAAAGGCTGTGGTGAGGGACGCTTGGTTTTCACAAGTGTGCAGCCCTGATAGTGATGCCCTTTCCTTCAGTCAGGGTCAAACTACTGAATAATTTTTATGGATTTTCTTTTTTACTGAGATTTTTGATTCTAACAGAAATCCAAACTGTATCGTGTGTTTTTTTGTCAGTAGGTGAAGGTTTCATCACTTTGTGTTTGGAGACATGACAGTAGAAATAACAGAATATGATGAGGATGCTCGCTGCTGAAATGCACCCTGGGAGTCGTAGTGTGGTTCATGTGGTTTTGAATGTGTTGATGCTCAGCACATTCCCTCAGTAAGGTAACGTCCAACCCTGGAGTTTCACTGGAATTTACTAGAGATGTGGAGTTTTCATCTAGAACCAGAACCTGAACCAGAACTAGAACCAGAACCTGAACCAGAACTAGAACCAGAACTAGAACCAGAACCTGAACCAGAACTAGAACCAGAACCTGAACCAGAACTAGAACCAGAACCTGGTTTAGAGTTAAAACCTGAGGCTACATGGGTCTAATGTCTTTGCTTTGTTTCATTTTTTGTTTGTCTTTTTCTTTCTTTCTTTCTTTCTTTCTTTCTTTCTTTCTTTCTTTCTTTCTTTCTTTTTTTCTTTCTTTCTTTCTTTCTTTCTTTCTTTCTTCTTGCCTTCCTTTCTTCCTTCCTATCTTTCTTTCTTTCTTTCTTTCTTTCTGTCTGTCTTTCTTCTGTCTTTATTCCTTCCTTTCTTCTCTTTCTGTCTTTTTTCTTTCTTTTTTCTTGTCTGTCTGTCCTTCCTTCCTTCCTTCGTCCGTCCTTTCTTTCTTTCATCCTTCCTTCCTTTCTTTTTTCTTTCTTTATTCCTTCCTTCCTTCCTACCTTTCTTTCTTTCTTCCTGTCTTTCTTTCTTTCTTTCTTTCTTTCTTTCTTTCTTCCTTCCCTCAGGCTGGTGTGTAAAACTTTGCTGAACCTCAGATTTTTCATTTCAGGGAAACAAGCCTTTTGTTTAGGGGAAAAAACACTGCTCCATAAGATCAGATCAGATAAGTTAGATGAATGTTTAAAGTCATTTCACATTCATACCATTTACACAGTACAGTGAAATTGGAGCACTGCCCCACACGGTGCAGGAGAGAGGGCACAAAACAATAAAAAGAACACAACCATAAAAACAGAACAAAATATACACAGAATAAAACTATGATAAAATGTTTTATATGTGCAAAAATATGCATATAAAAGTTTATTGCTGATTCATTATTTATTATTGATATGATTTAAATCATAGGAAGAAAGAATAGGTTAAGTCAAGGATAATATAGTAACTACAGGATTAAATTGTAATTAAATAAATAATTTAAAAATGAGAGCAAGATATTTTTTTCCTACATATTTAAAAAATGTTCCCCCAGTGTACTACTATGAAAACATTCTGTTACTACTACTATGAATACTAATGATACTAATAATAATAATATAACTAACCAGGATCCATCATCTGGAGTAATAATTAACCAGTGTAATCAAAACTAAATATAACCTATTTCTCTTATTCTGGATTCTTCACATTCAGAGACTTTTATTTTGAAATTATGTGTTTTCCTTCTGCTTCTGCCTCTGTTCAGTCACATTATTCAGGTTCAAACAGGACATTAACTCAATCATCTGTGTATTTTCTGATGTTATATCATACATCAGTCACAGATTTCTGTCTCTATAGTTATTGTACTTTATTAAACCATTATCTCTGCTTTGATTGTTTTAATGTTATAATAGTGGGATATGTGCGGATTTTTTTTTTTTTTCTGGTACTGGTTTGTCTCCATCCTTGGTTTTCAGGTTAGAGTTGATGAGGTTTTGAATGTAAACCAGTGTAACGTCCCGACAGCGAAGGAAAAGCTCATGTGTGTTGTATTTTATTGAGTGTCATTGTTCGGCCACATGTTGTGTGAGTTAAAGCTCGGGGCTTAGTGTGGTGTCATTACCTCACTATTGTTCCGACACATGTCACGTTTTTGTGTGTGTGTGTGTGTGTGTGTGTTGGCGGCAGCAGATGGTCAGCGGCCTCTCAGGGGAATCTGGGGTTAAATCTCTCCTTTTAGCTTCGAGGCAGATTAAATGTCATGCTGCTGGTCTGAGGGGGGCGGGGCTTATCTCAGGTGTTCCTGCAGGATCACACCTGTCCTTTTGCATCCCCGCTCTATGTCTGACATTTGTACTGGGTAAAAGGCCAATACCAGTACCTGCCAAGGGTTTGAGCCAATAACGTCATAATATTTGCAAACAAGTGTTCAGAGAACGCAAACCTCCGCCAAACACCCCGAACAGTTCGCATGTGTGGATGGACTATTTCTTTTTACCCTTTCATGCATAAATTATGAGAACCTTAATCAAGATTTTTTTTCCTGAGTGTTTTTATTCCTATTTAGGCATGAAAAAAACAATGTGATTGAAATTTTTTTTATGAATCTATTTTTCACAGAGTTACAAAAATGTCCACTCAGCTGGACAGCATGCATTTGATTTTTGAAGCAAAGAAACATATTGAAAACCCATCACCATAAAGTGATATACTGTGTGAAAACTATGAAATATATATATTTTAATGCAGCTAATCTCATGTTTTCACACATTTTATCATATTCTAATGTTAGTTATGGAGATAATACACACACACACAAAAAAAAACTGTTTGAGAAAGTTAGCAGTTGATTTACATTCAAACATGTTAGTGCAGATCAGGTTTATCAAGAACAGCAAAGTTACAGTAATGGTCTGAATTACAGTGTAGATGATGCATGAGCATCCACTGTGTTGGCTGATATCCTCCTGAGACCCAGGAGAGTGAACATTTTTAGCTTTTTTTTTTTTTTTTTTACATTAAACAGTCATCTTGATTGGAAACTGCATAGCGCAACAGTTTTTTTCAGATACATTTCTAAAATTATTTTCATTTATTTATTCTTTAATGGAATGTCCATCACAATGAGCAGCATTTATTTTATTTATTTATTTATTTTTTTTGTGAAACTGTCAAACTTTTGCCCCCTACAGAGGACAAAAATGCATTGCTGGGTCTCAGGAGGACATGGAACTAAAACAACTAAACCCATGAATATACAAGAGAACAGCTGGAGAAGAGGTGTCCACTGGAGTGACCACTATGCATGAAAGGGTTAAACAGTTTCCAGGTTGTTCCATACAGCAGAAAAAGTTAAAGCTTGGTACCAGTCATGTGTATGTCAAATTATATTAAATTGCAATCAATATTTGTTGAGTAATAATGAAAAATGTGTCATAAATGGGATTTTCAGTGTTAAATGTAAATGTCCACAGAGTCCACATTCCACAGTGGATGTGGACAATTTTGTGCCAGATACAAGATACTGTTCTAAGCTACAGGTGGATCAAATTGGAGGCTAATCTGAGTTGTTTTGAATTTTTTTATGAGTTTTGGAAATTTGCTCAATGATGACAGATAGGAAAATTGTAGATTTTGTGACCTTGCTGTGACCTTGACCTTTGGCCTACTAGGCCCAAAATTTAGTGGATTCATGCCAGGGCCTAGGCCTATCTGTGGGGACAATTTGGTAAAGATGGTTGGAATAGTTTTCCCGTAAAGTTGCTAACAAACAAACATGCAAACAAACACACACACACAAAGCAAAGTGATCACAATACCTCCTGGCAGAGATAACAGTAAGAACTTATTGGCTGTTTATTACATTACTGTCCCAGCATTAAAACAAATCCTTTGAAAATGTAATAACTGCTGACAATAATGTACTAATACATAAATGGGAATGCATTTCTTGGAAATTAAAGATTTTTTTTGCAGTTTTTGTGTTCATCAAAAACAGCTGTAGTGCAGGGATGTCAAACATGCGACCCATGGGCCAAACCTGCTAAAGCTTCCAATAAATAATGACTCCAAATGTTCTTCTTGGTTTAATGTGGGAAAAAATACAGTATGCCTATAAATAATGACATCTCCAATTTTTTCTCATTGTTTTAATACAAAAAATAACATTAAATTATGAAAAACAAAACAACAGCAAGTGAATAACCTGAACGAATATGAACAGCCTGAAATTTCTAAACAAAATTAAGTGCAATTTAACAATATTCTGCCTGTAACTAAATGTTTTGTGCCTTTGTAGATATAAATGATAAGTTGAGATATAATATTGTTAAAATTCCACTTTTTTTTTCTTCACAAATTAACATTTTTTCAGGTTATTCACATCTTTTCTGTTTAGATAGTTTGTAATTATAAATATTTTCATAATTTGATGTTATTTTTTGCACTAAAACGAAGAGAAAAATCTGGAGTTGTCATTATTTTAAGGTTATTGTTTTACTGGTCTGGCTGAATGTGGAACCTGAACTAAGATGAGTTTGACACTTGGTATAGTGAATTACATAGTCGTTATATTCATTCATCAAGGATTTGTAATGTCCAGTTCTCTCTCCTTAATTATGTCTCAAACATTTTATTACTTTATTTGCAAGTCATTGCAATTTAAATAGCCTAAAATTATTATTCCTTAAATAGGCCAAACTTACTCTGTTACTGACAGGTATTACATTATTGATGCTACAGTTATAAAATATTAATAACTGCACTATAATTTTTCTCACTATTATTCTAACAAATTCTTGATAAATGTATGATCTGTTTTCAGTGTTTAGATTTATTGAAGCTCCATCTGTGTATGAGTATGGCTGCATTCAGTGTCAAAAGTTAACCAGGGTTAATGGCTCATATCTAGTTTTTCTATGTTTTAATTAGTGTTTTCATATTATTGTACAATGTGGCCAATTTGAGAATCCACTATGACCTGACGTGCATTCGCATCAGTGTATTTGCAGTTTCTGTTATGAGTTAATGAGCAGTGGAAGAAGAGACATTTATTATTTATTAACATCAGTATGAAGAGAAACTGAGCTAAACTTTTTCACCTAAATTTGTGATAAATATTGATTTGGAGCGGTGGTTCCTGAACTTTCTCAGCTTGAGACACAAAGATGAAAATGAATTTTAAAAAGGTAAAAATAAATATGTCTTCTCTGGACCCTAATTTGCAAAACTACAGAATGAATCCCATCTTAATACTTTGTTTTTGTCTTTTATATCATTTTCCTCTTGTTGTGTCTTATACGACTGATGCCTTCCCTCTACATTTCACTAAAAGGTCAACAGTTATAAACACTTACTTTATCTTAAGACATGAGAACAGTGTATGATGTTTGTGTCACATATCTTATTCTCCGTGACCCATTTAAGGTCCTGACGCTAAGTTTGGAAAAATCAGATTTAGAGTCCTGTGAAGGCTGCATGAATTCCAAACTGAAGTTGTATTATTTAAAACAGGCAAATAACATGGAAATGGTTACAGATATCAGTTTATTTACTATTAAGCACTGATAGGAAGTCATATATGGACTTTGATTTGGGTCCTTGACCTTTGACCTTGAGTGACCTTGAGGGTCAAACTTGCGGTCACCAAAGTCTAGATCTCAACAATCTTCTTCTCTGAAACTCCTGGTTAGATTAATTTCAAATATTATACGTATCTTCCTGGGGGCAGTGTCTACAAAGTGTATTCATAGTTTTGAGAAATTTTCATTTTTTAAAGTTTGATGAATTTTTTAAATGTAAAAAACGTGCCTTTACTTATAATGGCCCGCATTTGATGGTTTGTAACATGTAAATGGTTACAGATATCAATATAGTTACTATGGAGCACTGATAGTATGGAAGGGCATTGCATTCACACAAAAAAATAAATTTGGCTCTGTTTTTCCAAATTAACGAGATAATTATCTTGTAATTACGAGAAAAAATAAGTAAAAAAAAAAATTCGGCCCTGTTTTTCTGAATTAACGGGATAATTATCTTGTAATTACGAGAAAAAATGAGTAAAAAAAAAAATCGGCTCTGTTTTTCTGAATTAACTAGATAATTATCTCATTAATTCAGAAAAACAGAGCCGAATTTAACTTTTTTCAGAAAATGGTATCTTGTTAATTTGGAAAAACAGAGCCAATTTTTAAAAAACTTATTTTATACTGTTTTATGAAAAAATTTAAATTCGGCTCTGATTTTCTGAATTAACGAGATACTGTTTTCTGCTAAATTTTTAATTCGGCTCTGTTTTTCTGAATTAACTAGGTAGTTATCTCATTAATTCAGGAAAACAGAGCCAAATTTAAATTTATTCAGAAAACAGTATCTCGTTAATTTGGAAAAACAGATCCAATTTTTTTTTTAGATTTATTTTATACTGTTTTATGAAAAAATTTAAATTCGGCTCTAATTTTCTGAATTAACGAGATACTGTTTTTTGCAAAATTTTTAATTTGGCTCTGTTTTTCTAAATTAACTAGATAATTATCTCATTAATTCAGAAAAATAGAGCCAAATTTAAATTTATTCAGAAAACAGTATCTTGTTAATTCGGAAAAACAGAGCCAATTTTTTTTTTTGGTAAGTATTTTATACTGTTTAATGAAAAAATACAAATTGGGCTCTGATTTTGTCAGTCGATGGGCCAGTGGTGGCGTATATGGACTTTGATTGGATTAGTTGAGTTCTCCTCCAGTGAAAGTCCCGCCCACTTCTATTGGCAGATTGATCTGCTTCATCCAGACCACAGAACTGGAACACAGAACAGAACCTGAGAACCTCACACATTCAACTGGGGACTGATTCTTGATTGAACATGACACTGACATACAGGGATATTAGTCCCATGTTTGTTTTTTCTAAACTGTAAAGCTACAGAACCAGCAGTGTCTAGTTATTACTAAACTGTGATGTGTAAAAAAAACCATCATCATCCTCTTCTGAACTCGTCTCGTGGCACAAAAACAAAAACCCAGAATCAAAACTAAACCTAAAAGTGCTTAAAATGATCATTATCACTGTTGACATGACTGATCCATGAGGTTTAAGGGCTACACTGAGGTGGTTCTGTGTCCGATGGGGATGCTCTGCGGATGTATTCCGGACCAGTTCACCTCGGCTGTCACCACGGCAACCAGAGTCCAGACGAGCAGGAGAACTGGATGGATCCTAGGCGGCTGTCGGTGAATTGATAAACGCTCTTTTATTTTACCTTTGCATCGGTTTGATCTCAGTTGGTCAATAATCAGCCGAGTCATCGCTCATTTTTCTCCATCGACGGGCAGACTGACAGATTTCCTTCCTGTAAAAATGATTCTGCCACGACCAGCAGACTGAATAAAATGACCTGATAGAATGTGTGTTTAAGTCCCAACACATTTAGGCAGAATGAAGTTTATAGAAGGAAATATAACATTTTAAACCTTTACAATTAATGAAAATATTTTCAAAACTGTAATATGGTGTTACAAAGAAGCCCTGGAAGACCAATCATAATGTTCAGATGTAAAAGGATGTTTGACCGGTAGATTTGAATCAGTGTTAAAATTAATATTCCATGGATCAATCTCATCAAATCAATCTCATCAGATTTTGAATTTTAAAAACCATTGAATTTGTAGCACTGACTTTTTTTGCACTGAAATTAAGTATCTGAATTTTTTTGCACTGAAATTAAGTATCTGAATTTTTGTCTCTTAATATAACTATGTTCATAAAGTTAGAATGAAAAAAATGCAAAAAAAAATCAGATGCAAAAAATTCTGAGGCAAAAAAATCAGATGCAAAAAATTCAGATGCAAAAAAAATCAGATGCAAAAAATTCAAAAGCAAAATATTCAGATGCAAAAAAATCTGATGCAAAAAATTCAGATGCAAATAATTCAAAAGCAAAAAAAAATCAGATGCAAAAAATTCAAGAGCAAAAAATTCAGTCAAAAAATCAGATGTAAAAAATACAAAAGCAAAAAATTCAGATGCAAAAAAATCTGAAGCAAAAAATTCAAAAGCAAAAAAATCTGATGCAAAAAATTCAAAAGCAAAAAATTCAGATGCAAAAAATTCAAAAGCAAAAAATTCAGATGCAAAAAATTCAAAAGCAAAAAATTCAGATGCAAATAAATCAGATGCAAAAAATTCAAAAGCAAAAAATTCTGAGGCAAAATATTCAGATGCAAAAAATTCAGATGCAAAAAAATCAGATGCGAAAAATTCAAAAGCAAAAAATTCAGAGGCAAAAAAATCAGATGCAAAAAATACAAAAGCAAAAAATTCAGTGGCAAAAAAAATCAGATGCAAAAAATTCAAAACCAAAAAACTGAGATGTAAAAAAATTCAGATGCAAAAAACTCAAAAGCAAAAAATTCAGATGCAAAAAATTCAGATCACACATCCGCGCTGACTGTCTTCCGGCATTGGTGTCACTTGACTAACCTAACGTAACTTGACTGACTGGCTGTCGGTTCGACTTGAGATAGAAGCGATCGCTTATCCTTGGTGTCCCGGATGTGTGATCTGAATTTTTTGCTTCAGAATTTTTTGCATCTGAATTTTTGCATGCGAATTTTTTGCATCTGAATTTTTATATTCAAAATATATGAACATAGTTAAATTGAGAGACAAAAAAAAATCAGATACTTAATTTCAGTGCAAAAAAATTCAGTGGCTTTTATAATTCAAAATCTGATGAGACAGATTTACATCCATAATATTCCCACTAAAATTGTCTTTTATTTATTTATTTATTCATTCATTCATTCATTCATTCATTCATTCCAATCTAAATGATTGGAAAGGAGCAGGATGAAGAACACTTATAATACCTGCCCCTTTCTTGAATCATCTGCTTACATCAGATACGTTGCCGTTACAGTTATTACAGTAAACACTTTACCTGACAGTCAATGCAAATAAAATAAATAAATCCAACATCCATAAGTTGAATTATGTCATTACATGCTTTTATATAGCTTCTCTATTCTTTCCCTATACAACCTCTTAATCTGAAAAATATTTGTACAGCTCTTCTCTTCCACTGCCAAACAATTCCACATCCTGACAGCCACAACACAAATACACATTTCCTTCACATTAGTCCGAACCCTTTGCTGTTTAAAATTAAACCTCCTTCTATGTTCTTCATCCTGTGATACTAAAACAAATAATCTCTGAAAGTTTGCAGCAAAAGTCTGTTTCTCGCTCTAAACACAATCAGCAATGTCCTTAATTCAACCAACTCTTTTATTGCTCAGTATGGTCCAAATTCAAACTTTTGAACCTTTACGGTCCCCAAATACACAAATAAATGAACCAAAGACTAATAAAAGTGGGTTTAGAGAAATATGAGCCCTTTAAGATATTTATGAAGAAAATATGTACTTTTGTGTTTTTCTTTCATCACTCTGCTGCACTTTTTAGCTGTGTTTACCTCCTACCTTCGAACTGAATTATGGGAAATTTCTCATACCCCGCCTTTCCTCTGACTCATCGAGAACCGGGACACCCCTAACCCTTCATGTGAACGCACAAAATGGAGGGGTAGGGCTAAGGGGGAGGGGCCAAGGGGTGAATTAGGATTAGATCTGAATGTTTGCCCTGATATCCATCATATTTTGGTGTCTCCTGTTGACCTGGTCGCTGGTTATCTGGTCTGGTCTTCTGGTCTTGGTCATGACTTAGTCCTGGTTTAATTGGTCTTGACTTATTTGTCGTTCCTATTTTTATTGGAATATCAGATTCCATGTAAACACAGTGATGGAGTGTTTTCCAGAGGGACAGAGCCTCATCGATAAGTTGAGAAACAGATGAGATCCATTATTAATAAGGACGCTGAGGGCTGTCAAACATATGGCTCGTGGGCCAAAACCGGCCCACTAAAGGGTCCGATCTGGCCCAGGATGAATGTGGAGATCCAGAAATTACATTGAAGGAATGAGCGCCAAGGATGAACTCATTTTAGTCCTGGGGCCACATTTACATTTACATTTATGCATTTGGCAGACGCTTTTTTCCAAAGCAGTTTACAGCAGAAAAACCAAAAATGAAAGAAAAAAACAAGAATAGCTTAAAAACATAAAACAGCTGTACAATTAAAACAGTGTTGTACAGAAGAATAAAAAGCAAAATGATCGACTAAAATACAAGAATAGATTAAAAAGACCTAAAAGCAGCTGTCCAATTAAAAACTGAAATAAAAATACCAAGTAAAACAACAGAATAAACATAATGATACATTTAAAATGGAATGTGTGAAAGTGGACAGGAGGTGCTCTCTGAAGGGCTGGGTCTTCAAGAGCTTCTTGAAGATAGGCAGGGACCCCACCACCACCACCACCACCACCACCACCCGTTCTGGTAGTGCTTAGATCATTCCACCAACGTGTAACATACAGACCAATTTAACAGGTCAGACCAGTAAAATAACAGTATAATAACCTATAAATAATGACAACTTCTAATCCAAACTCCAAAATTTGAACATTATTCTGCCTCTTACTGTAGGTTTTGTACCTTTATAGATGCACTGTGATCTGTAATGCACATGTATAAATGATAAATGTGAAGTCACACTGCAAAACATCAGATATGTAACCGATTTAGGACCTCATATGAAAGTGGCCTGGGTCTGATTTGAAAAAAAAAAAATCATGAAAAATATAACAAAAATCACATATGTGTCACGTATGGGTGATTCAGGCCACTTTTCCCTGCAGAGTGAATGTAGCATTAATGTTTTGTGCCTTTGTAGATGCACTGTGATCTGTAATGCATATGTATAAATGATAAATGGGAAGTCACACTGCAAAACATCAGATATGTAACTGATTTAGGACCTCATATGTCAGTGGCCTGGGTCTGGTTTAAAAAAAAAAAATAATAATGAAAAATATAACAAACATCACATATGTATCCGATTTAGGACCACATATGAAAGTGGCCTGGGTCTGATTTGAAAAAAAAAAAAAAAAATCATGAAAAACATAACAAACATCAGATATGTGTCACATATGGGTGATTCAGGCCACTTTTCCCTGCAGAGTGAATGTAGTGTTAATGTTTTGTGCCTTTGTAGATGCACTGTGATCTGTAATGCACATGTATAAATGATTAGTTGAGGCATAAAATGGTTAAAATCAGATTTGCTTTTTTTTTTTTTTTTTTTTTTTAACTTAATTTTTCATTTGGTTTTGCTCATCCAAATATATGACATTTTACATACATTGACATATATAACCACACATCCCCATATGGCACACATGAGAAATTAAAAAAAAAAAAATCTATATCTACAGCAGATATTGATTACAATTGACCACAAATGAAACATAAATGACAAAATAAATAAATATATATATATACATATAAATACATACGTACATATTAATAACATACCTGTTTACAACCACTTCTGAATGCTCACTGCATTAAACGCTTCATCATGGGACTCCATCTCTTTGTAAATAGCTCTTCCTGAATTCTAAGTACATATGTAATTTGCTCCAGCTGATAGATTTCCCTCACTTTCTCAATCTAAATGTTCTATGTTGGAGGTTCAGGTTTCAGATTGACTTCTCTGAAGAATTTTTTGTTTGTTCAGTTACATTTTGTGTAAATTTTCATAATTAAATTGTACTTTTTTGCACTAAAACAAAGACAAAAATCAGTAGTCGTCCTTATTTCTAGGCTGTTTTGTTGTTATTTTACTGGTCATTTTACAGTTGAACTCATACTGGGCTGAATGTGGTCCCTGAACTGGACTGACTTTGACACCCTGGTCTACATGATCCACATCAGACCAGGTTAGACCTGCACATCCAACTGTCACTGCTGCTGTCTGCTTCTCATTTTTTCTTAATTTGTTGTCAAGGAAACCAAAATGGAGGCGAGAGGATGTGTCAAACTCTCTCTCTCTCTCTGTTGCTCTCTCTCCCTCTCTGCCCCCCCCCCCCCACCCACCCACACCGGGCAGCCCTGTGAACCAAACCGAGCGGCTCTAACCCACTTCTTCCTCCTGCAGCTCCGCCGCAGCAGCAGTAGACCTGTCGGGTCCGTGTCGGTCCGGACCGTCTGTGGGTCTGCGTCTGGGTCTGGGTCCGAGCCGTTCCGCTCCGGTCCGTGCCTTTGCGTGCGTGCGTGCGTGTGTGCGCGTGTATCTGACCCGGTTTCTTCTCCGTGCTGTGGACCGGGAGAGCCGCTCTCTCCCCGCACCAACATTTTCTTTAATGACCGGATTTGTGTTTTGCTGCGCGATGTACATGGACAGAAGCAGCCTGACCAGGGGTGAGTCCGCATCTGTGCAGAAACACACATGCACAGTCCACATGCACATTCCACACATGCACCTGCACCGCCTCTGCACATACATGGATACCTGCACATGCACGGGCACGCGCACACGCACATCTGCAGCCTCACCACACATGATGCATCTCATTTTAATTTAGGCTTTAAATGCAAGTGATTTTTTAAAATATATAGAAATATAATCCTGATGATGGGGGGTTGGGAATGACTTACGCGCGCCCCCCACATGCTGTCGTGCACGCGCACACACTGACCGACATCTCGCCGCAGTGAATGTAGGCTAGTATGGCTGCATGATACTGCGTCTGCCAGATGTGAACCCCCACTATCCCCCTTTTTTTGTTTTTAAATTCAGGTTTTTTTTTTTATTTTCATGCTCAAACATGGTGGATTTTTGGGGGGGTCTGCAGACATATTTGTTCCATTAATGATCCCACAGATGTCAGCTGATCAATAATGTCTCCACACACCAAATCCACAGCACAAGTCTGTGTTTTTTTACTGACAGCATCAGCATGTGTGTGCATGTGTGTATGTGTGTGTCATTGTATTGATGGACTCTTAATCCATTGATTTTGCACGGAGTTGCTGATGAGAGAGGAGCAGGAGGATGGGCATGGGGTGGGGTGAGTGGGTTTAATATGTGCAGTAGTATGGGTTTATGTGCAGACAGACACACCCCCCTCCACCAGCACATACACACAGGCAGCAGCAGCCAGTCCTTTATTTAACCCTTACAATTCAGTTAACGCTGAAGGTGAAATCTGCACAATCATTAAGTTGTCATGGTTAAAAAGGTGGATTTAATCATAAGCAGACCTCTTTTACCCTTTCATGCATAAATTATGACAACCTTAGTTGAGATTTTTGTCCTGAGTGTTTTTATTCCTCTTTTTAAATCAACCCTTTCATGCATGAATTTTAAGAGCCTTAACCCTTTCATGCACGAATTATGAGAACCTTAATCAACATTTATTTCCTGAGTGTTTTATTCCTCTTTAGGCATGAAAAAAACAATGTGACTGAAAATTTTCTTATGAACCTATTTTTCATAGAGTTAAAAAATTGTCAGCTTGACACCGTGCGTTTAATTCTGGAAGCAAAGAAACATGGATTTACTGATATATCATGTGAAAACTATGAAATAAAAACCTATTTAATGCAGCTAATCTGCTGTTTTCTCACATTTTAACATACTCTAATACTAGTCATTACTCACTTCATGGAAATAAAATGCAAAAAAACAAACAAAAAACTGTTAATTGCACTTTAGTAACAATAACAAGCAATTTATTTATTTATTTTTGTTTAATTTATTTTGAATATGCAACAAGACAAAGTAATCTTACTTAGTCCTTAGGGGAAAAAAAACAGGTAGTAAGAGGTCATGGAAGAAAACAAAAAAACAAAACTTATACATATACATGACTTCATTTGCACATTCTAAAAGGAGTGGAGGAAGTATAATTTATTTATCCCACCCCTTCAACACTCAAACATGTTAGTGCAGATCAGGTTTATCTAGAACAGCAAAGTTACACTAATGGTATGAATGTCAGTGTACGGGATGATGTATATGTGTCCACTGTGTTGACTGATATGGAACTAAAACAATAAAATCCATGTATATACAAGAGAACAGCTGGAGAAGAACTGTCCACTGGAGTGACCACTATGCATGAAAGGGTTCATCAAGATTTTTATTCGTGTTTTTATTCCTCTTTAGGCATGAAAAAAAAAAATGCAATTGATTTTTTTTAATAAACCTGTTTTTATGATTTGTTTCTTTATTGCTTTAACAAAAAAAAAAAAAACTCAATCAAAAAAGTGTTTGAATGAAAAAAAATAAATAAAAAATTACAATCCAAAAAAATTGCATTTGAACACTTTTTTCCTTGATTGAAGTGAATTTTTTTTTTTTTTTTTTTTTTTATGACATTTTTTTTTTGGGTAGAAGCAATAAAGTAACAAATCTACCTTCATAATTTCTTGTGGAGTTCCAAAAATGCCCACTCCGTTGGACACCATATGTTTAATTTTTGAATATCAGAAAGTGATATACAAAATCAAAACATTTTTAATGCAGCTAATCTGATGTTTTTTCATATTTTATCATATTCCTAATTTTTATTAGCAATTGATTTACACTCAAACATGTTACTGCAGATCAGGTTTATCAAGAACAGCAAAGTTATAGTAATAGTATGAATGTCAGTGTATTATGGGATGGTGCATAAGCGTCCACTGTGTTGGCTGATATGGAACTAAAACAACAAATCCCATGAAAATACAAGAGAACAGCTGTAGAAGAACTGCCCACTGGAGTGACCACTATAGTGACCACTAACTATATGAGCCTTAATCAAGATTTCTATTCGTGTTTTTATTCCTCGAGGCATTAAAAAAAAAAACAATGCGATTGAAATAGTTTTTATGAACCCATTTTTCATGGAGTTGCAAAAATGTCCACTCAGCTGCACACCATGCATTAAATTTTTGAAGCAAAGAAACGTATTTACTGATAAACTGTGTCAAAACTATGGAATGAAAACATTTTTAATGCAACTAATCTGATGTTTTCTCACATTTTATCATACACTAATACTAGTCATTACTCATGTCATGGAGATAATATGCAAAAAGGAACCCTTTTTGTTTAAGAAAACTGTTAATTACAGTCTAATAACAACTAGCAATTGATTTACACTCAAACATGTGTGTGCAGATCAGGTTTATCAAGAACATAAAGTCGCAGTAATGCAGGGTTGTCAAACTCCTTTTCTTTCAGGGGCCACATTCAGCCCAATTTGATCTGCAGTGGGCCGCACCAGTAAAATAATAGCAGATAAATAATGACAATTCCAAATTTTTTAGTGCAAAAACTAACATTAAATGATGAAACTATCTCTATCCAAAACAAAAAAATGACGTGAATAACTGGAAAAAACTGAAATGTCTGAAGAAAAATAAGTACAATTTTATCAATATTATGCCTCAACGTATGATTTCTACATGTGCATTACAGATCAGATCTACCAAGACACAAAGCAGGCAGAATATTGTTAAAATTGCACTTATTTTTCTTCAGACATTCCAGGTTGTTCATATTTGTTCAGGTTATTGACATTTTCTTGTTAAAGGATATCAGATTTTAGTGTTCTTTGCAACAAATAAAAGAGAAAAAATTGGTGTTGCCATTATTTATAGGCATAATATCATATTATTTTTCTCACATTAAACCAAGAAGAACATTTGGCGTCATTATTTCTAGGTTATTATGCTAGTATTTTTTAGTTTGATGCCCTATCTTCAGGGTAATTTTTGCATTTTGCACTTTGTAAATTCATCTTGCGGGCCAGATCGGAACCTCAGGCGGGCTGGTTTTGGCCCCCGGGCCGCATATTTGACACCTGTGTAGTAATGCTATGAATTACCGTGTATGGGTGGTGTGCGTAAGTGTCTAATGTGTTGGCTGAAATGCAACTAAAAAAAACCCAAAACAAAACCATGAACATACAAGAGAACAGCTGTAGACTAGATGTCCACTGTGGTGACCAGCATGCATGAAAGGGTTAATTAACACCAGATATTTCAGATCATAGTGCTGAAATGTGTAAAATATTAAACACGGTGCAGATATATTCTTACAACTTCTGGACACACACCACAGCATGAAAAACAAAACCCAGAAACATCCAGATAAGGTTTAATTGGCCCGAACTGGTGCTTGGCAACAAAATGTGTCCCAAACCCTCCTGAAAGTATGCACAGACCATGGGTAATTGGACCCTTTAAATATGACCCAACCCTCCCTAATGTATTCTAGAACATAATCACACCTTAACAGACGGTGTTAATAGAGGAACCAGCTGAAGAACCTCCTCTGTAAATCAGTGTAGGTGTTTGGTTTTATTGTATATTTTTACATTACTTTTATTCTATACATTATATATGTTCTAGATCTTTTATTTTGTTTTTAACACTTTAACATTCCACTGTTGGTTGTGTGTGGGATGTGTGTTATGAAGGGTCAGTGGGTTTTTGTACAGCTGTAGTAACCAAACAGTTTCCTGCAAAGGAGCAATAAAGTATCGTCTATCTATCTATCTATCTATCTATCTATCTATCTATCTATCTATCTATCTATCTATCTATCTATCTATCTATCTATCTATCTATCTATCTATCTATCTATCTATCTATCTATCTATCTATCTATCTATCTATCTATCTATCTATCTATCGTTCTATCTATCGTTCTATCGTTCTATCTATCGTTCTATCGTTCTATCGTTCTATCTATTGTTCTGTCTATCGTTCTATCGTTCTATCTATCTGTCGTTCTATCGTTCTATCTATCGTTCTATCTATCTGTCGTTCTATCGTTCTATCTATCATTCTATCGTTCTATCTATCGTTCTATCGTTCTATCTATCGTTCTATCTATCTATCGTTCTACCTATCGTTCTACCTATCTGTCGTTCTATCGTTCTATCTATCATTCTATCTATCTATCGTTCTATCGTTCTACCTATCTGTCGTTCTATCTATCTATCTATCTATCTATCTATCTATCTATCTATCTATCTATCTATCTATCTATCTATCTATCTATCTATCTATCTATCTATCTATCTATCTATCTATCTATCTATCTATCTATCTATCTATCTATCTATCTAAATCCACCTATAGAGTCTCTGGTTCTAAATACCAGATGACTACAACCACTAGAACTGAATTTTAAATGTCCTCTAGAGACATGGGAAGACTGGAACCTTCTTGAAGAGGTTTGACACCTGTTCAGTGAATAACAGAACCTGTGCACAATGGTAATCAGTTGTACGTAAATATGACATGAACCTCCAAACTAATCTGTATACTGTCCAAATGGATGATTTTTTTCCAACTTTATTGAAGATACATACATACAAATTATTATTTACATGTATTGGTAGGATTAATGCAGTGTTTTTCAACCTTGGGGTTGCCTGGAATTCAAATGGGGTTGCCTGAAGTTTCTAGTAATTGATTTTAAAAAAACAAAAACAAAAACAACTTACTAATAAAAAACATATGGTGAGTTGACAGAGACAATCCCAATCCATAACAGACATGACAAACTGTGAGTCTGAAACTGCAGCACTGTGGTTCTGTTTATTGTCAAATGTTCATTGTGGTCAGTTTCAGATGCTGCAGCTCTTTCATAATTCATAGTTTGAGTTTTTGTTTGTTCAGTATTAATTATCAGCCTTGTAAATCCAAGCTGGACTGACTGTACATATCCTGACCAAGGAAAATCAAATTCTCATTTTGTGCAGTAATCTACACCTGGATTCCCAGACTATTACATGATCAAAACAAATTAATTTCAGCAAAAAAAAAAAAAAAAGTCTCAGTTTTGAATGTGTGGGGTCACCAGAAATTTGTGATGTTAAAATGGGGTCACAAGCCAAAAAAAGGGTTGGAAACCACTGGATTAATGGATCAACACTTATTGCACATTTTAGATCAGTAGATTGCTTTGGGCGGCAATGAATGTTGGGTCTTAACGGGTTAACAATCTCTTGAAGCACCAGTAGAAACAACATAAAAACCACAGAATTACACTGGGTTACAAAAAAATGTTTTTTTGCAAGTTGTCTAGGTTTTTTCAACTGAATTAGGACCATTTGCACCGCTAAATCCAAAAATGACATCTGTTTTTCTTAATCAGGTCAGGTTTTTTTTGTTAATTTGATTTGGAAAATTTGATCTTCTCACAAAATTGATTACATTTTTGTGACTTTATCAGTTGATTTTTTATGTAGTTCTCACCCAAAATAGGTTTTAAGAGGAAAAAAAATCATTTTCTACAGGACGTATGTATTATTTATTATGTATTCACTGCAGATGTAGCAGAATACGTCAGGCTTTTTTTGCAAGATCTTCTAGTCGGAGCCATTTCATTCACCTGTAATATTAAAAAAAACATTAATCATAAATTGGCAAAAGTAAAATCTTCAGAATTCGTTTATTGCAAGAAATATGAAAGAATTTTGTATCATATGATGTGAAACTGCCCATAAATGTAAGCCACAAATGTTAAAAAGCCAATATGTAGCATAGTTCAGAAAGTTGACCGATTGAGCAAATGAATGTGATTTTTGGATTCAGCACCAAACTGATCCTAAATCAGCTCAAAAAACTTAACAATAAATTTGTGTTGACCGTGTTATTTATAAAGATGTCTAGAACCTCCTCAATAACGATAGAGTGAGTAGAACGTTTATAGGAAGCTAAAGGACCAAATGTAGAGTGAAAATTGTGGTCCAATCCAATGCACCGTCACATTTATAGTCATGAAAAGTCCAACCTCTGGACCCCCCCTCATCCACAGTGGTGATTAAACCATGTTGGATACACATAGATTGTCCTTATGAACCATCTGAATGACTAGAGAACCACTCTCTCACCTCTGCAACATCCATGAAGTAACTTGAAGGAACACTAAGCCATGTCAATGGCCGGGTAAAGTCATCTGTGTCCTCCAGGGCCACTTTAAAGACCTGCAGATGAGGTCTTAAGATCCCTAAATCCTCCTCAGCAACACTAGAACCATCTGAGCAGCTGTTAGAAGCTATGAAGGCCAAGTGGAAGTCCTCTTGAACGTCCATATTGATGACCATAATGATTATTTAATTATTCCTAATGAGACGGTACAGATTCCTAAACCCTGTCTTTACTTTCTGACGCCCAAAGAGCAAGTTCTTGGCTTGGGTGGCTGGTTCTGGATCGGTGCCAGTGATCAGTGGTCCAGCATCAAAAACCACTTATATCAGGGACTTGGGCAGGATTATCAGGACCAGTAAGACCAGCTAAAGGGGCGAAACCTCCCCTAGACCACAGTGCAGACCAAGGACTAGGAGTTTGGAGGTTCTTCTTGGCCCAAGTGGTCTGAAGATACCAGGACTAGGAGCTTGGAGGTTATTCTTGGCCCAGGTGGTCTGAAGATACCAGGACTAGGAGTTTTAGAGGTTTTCTTGGCCCAGGTGGTCTGAAGAACTAGGACTAGGATTTGGAGGTTCTTCTTGGCCCAGGTGGTCTGAAGATACTAGGACTCGGCTTGGAGTTTCTTCTGGCCCAGATGATTTGAAGATACTTTTTGGGTGGTTTTAAGTTTCAGACCCATCACAAGAAGTTAAGAAACAAAAGAAGAAAACTAACTGAAGAGGGACGTGCTTAAAAATGAGGCGAATTTGCAGCACGTTGACATCAAATTAGCATATCTTTATAACCCAATCGATGTCAAATAGGACATATTAGTCGACTGCCAAAATTACAGCTTGAAACAACACTACCTCTGACCAAACTTGAATCGGGTTTGGACTTTCAGATGTGAAAACTCAAAAAACGCTTATGTAGAGTCTGTTTTATCCAATAAGACCGTCAGTGTGGATTCATTACACTGTAGAGTCTTCACACCAATATTTACATGTATGACAGGATTAGTGGATCAGAAGTTATTAAACATTTTAGCAGATAGCTGATTTTAGTCAACAGGGTTGTTTGGGTCTTTATGGGTTAAGATGAGATAAGATAAGATGAGATAAGATAAGATAGGATATACTTTATTGATCCCTCACGGGGGGAAGTTCAAATGTATAGCAGCTCAAGACAATAAACATCAAATGCTATAGAAAAATAAAGAGAATGTTACAAATATATATATTGAAAAAATAGTTAAAGTGACTAAATGAATGTGTAGTAGGTGATATTTAATTCAGGTGTTTGTTTCATTTCTATGTTGAGGAAAGCCTGTGTGACATAAATCTGTTTTCCAAATCCACTGTATATTTAATTCCCCATATTGTGCAAAGACATTTTATTCTTATGCGCATAAACCATTAACATCTGGGGTAAACGAGGCTCATTTTACCTGTAATTGTCATTTCTGTGTGTTACAGTGTGTGTTCATTGTACGTTTTCTGTGCTTCTCCTGTTGTTGACACCTGCCACCTGCTGTTTCCTCTGCAAATGTGATTATGTTTCCTTCTTGAAACGTAGATACAGATGATTCCAAACCACGTTGCGATGCTGATGTGTGAGTGTGTATGAACAATAGTTGATGATCACAGCATCTTTGTTCTGAGCTCTATTCATTCTCTGCAGTGTGTGTTTGGTGCAGTTTAAATATCTGCTCCAACACAGCGCTGGCTCGGTTCTTCTGTTCTGGTCCGTTCTGTTGCGTTGTAGTGGAAACCTTCTGCTGCAGCAGCTGGTTCTGACATGTTGCCCGTGTGCAACACAACATGTATCAGCGCCGTACATCAGTGTGTGTCTTTGTGGGTCTGTGGTGGGGGGGGGGGGGGGGGGGGGAGGGGTTCACTTCCAGCAGATTCAGCGTCTCAGAGACAGAAATATGTGTCTGTTATCGCTGATGCAGAGAGGTTTCTAAAAGCTAAATGTAAATGTGTATAATCTGTGTGTGTGTGTGCGGTGTGGTGGATTTGTGTGTCAGGATTGTGTGTGCATTAGGCTGGTAGGTGACAGTGGATTGCAGCCAGCCTGGATTTATAAAGGAGCAGTCTCAACGTTTCAGTAATCTTCTTGTCTTCACATGTTTCCAGAGGGATCCAGTTTCCAGTGTGTAAAAGATAAGCCTCGGCATTTCCAAGGTTCATTTACTGGAAATTTATGCCGCGTTCTGTTTCATTTTGGAAGCCAAAACCCACAATGTGAAGCGTTTCCTTATTTGTTTATTTCGAGCAAGTTCAAAAATTCCAAAATCATTCATTTACATCGAAAAGGGAGTGGGAAGAAGAAAAACGTATTTAATCCCACCCCCCATTCTCATCATCAAATAACTTAACATATAACGTTTTAAATACTCACTCCTGTCCTTTGACTTCAAGCCAGAACAATGAGCAAAACAGACCTATACCAGACTATGAATAAAGTCATTGACAGTATTTACATTATAGAACCAAATGTGTGTGAAAAATAGAAATAAAGTACAGGTGGGGAAGCAAAATGTACAATGAACATTTACTTGTTTTTTCTCAGCAGGCACTACGTCAATGTTTTGAAACCAAACATATATTGATGTATAATCAATACCTAACACTATTATCCATACCTTTTCAGAAACTTTTACCCATATGAGTAATCAGGAAAGCAAACGTCAGAGTGTGTGATTTGCTGAATGCACTCGTCACACCAAAGGAGATTTCAAAATAGTTGGAGTGTCCATAAAGACTGTTTATATGGAAAGAAGAGAGACTATGAGCAAAACTATTACCAGAAAGTCTAGGAATATACTATTAAAGAAGAATGGGAGAAGTTGTCACCCCAATATTTGAGGAACACTTGCGCAAGTTTCAGGAAGCGTGTGAAGGCAGTTATTGAGAAAGAAGGAGGACACATAGAATAAAAACATTTTCTATTATGTCAGTTTTCTTGTGGCAAATAAATTCTCATGGCTTTCAATAAATTAATTGGTCATACACTGTCTTTCAATCTCTGCCTCAAAATATTGTAAATTTTGCTTCCCCACCTTGTACATTCTTGGCGGTGTTAGCACAGGAAACAGTTAACCGTCAACTTATATTATAATAAATACACTCTCAAAAACAAAGGTACCAGCTTGTACTTAAAAGGGTTCAAATGCTTGTCGCTGGGGGTGTACTTTTTTGAGAGATATTTCTGTACCTTTTCGAAATGGTCCATTTTTGTACCTTAAGTACTTTACATAGAAAGAAAACTGCCATATGGTTGATAATACCATGATGTTAACCTGTTTAACCCTGACCATACTTTCAGTAGAAAAACGCCTAAAAAGACAAACCCAAGGTAAATGAAGAATTACTTATAGTACTTACAATAATAAGGTTCTATGGATGTTCTGGTGTCTGTGGACATTAGAGACCTAAATGTCCTAAAATATTGTATCTATTACTCTGCCTGAGTAAACTGTAACAAACTAAAAGAGAAATTAGAATTTTTTATCCTCGCCTGTTTTTTTTTTCGCCTGGATGACGATGATACGCATAAATTAATTGTTCATGCTGGAGATTTTTATAGCGTATATTTCACTCCACAAAGATTAAAAATCACGTTTGAACATTAAAGTTTGCACTAAAATACACTTTTGATGTACTTTTATTAACATTAGGGTCTAAACTTTGAGCGAAAAGTTGAAAAAAACATCCATTGTCCTGATTTATTATATTTTTATAGTAGATGAATATTAATATAATTTTTTTTGGCCCGCGGGTGGGCTGATAGGGCTAAAGGGGTTTCTAAAATATTGTATCTATTACTCTGCCTGAGTAAACTGTAACAAACTAAAAGAAATTAGAATTTTTTATCCTCACCTGTTTTTTTCGGCTGGGTTGACGATGATATGCATAAATTAATTGTTCGTGTTGGAGATTTTTAATAGCGTATATTTCACCCCACAAAGATTAAAAATCACGTTTGAACATTAAAGTTTGCACTAAAATACACTTTTGATGTACTTTTATTAACATTAGGGTCTAAACTTTGAGTGAAAGTTGAAAAAACATCCGTGTCCTGATTTATTATATTTTTATAGTAGATGAATATTAATATAATTTTTTTGGCTGATAGGGCTAAAGGGGTTTGCACTATAAGACTCACACGTCAGGGCTCCAGTGATTCTGTTACACAGTACTTAATGCAGTTTACAGTGTTAGCGTTTAGCATTAGCTCACCTCTGACCCTTCATCTCCTGTAACCTCCGCCCCTTTTTTCCAAATAAGGTCTCTTCCACCTCCAAAAAAACCAGCATGGGGACCAGCTAATCACAAACTTATTTCACAATATCAGTTCAGAAACCAGTGGGAAATGTCGCGTTTCCTGTGTTCGCTCATATATCTCGTCGGTGGTTTAACCAGATAATTCCATATATAAACACACAAACATGAGGTCATCGCTCTGCCTTCTGACCTCATTATTTACTGATTGGACGTCCCATTTGGAGCTCATTAACCAACCACCAACATACACTGATCATCTGTGTGACCTTTGACCTCTGACCTACATATTTACCCACTGACACGCACACGCTGATAAACGACGCTACAAGTCTCATACCTGTTTCTTCTCGAACTACAGACGCTGAGGGGATTGTGGGTAATGTAGTGTGATGAGTGTGAATCAGACAGGAAAAGTGAAACTTATTAAAGGCCGTCTGTCTGTGTGTGAACCTAAACACACACCATCTGCTTTACATTAGCCTGTTGATGTTTTCCCATGACCTCTCCCATCATGTTCACATGTGTGCACCGCCCACAACACACACAAACACACACACACACACACACACACACAGCCGTCATGTATGTACGAGTGTTCGGTCATGTCTGAACTAAAACAACGGTTCCTAGAAAAAGTCACATTTGTAGTCAGTGTATAAACATTTACCAACTATTTCACCTTCCACTGTTATTATAATGAGTCTGTGGTGTTGAAGATACAGATAAAGATGTTCCCCTCATAGGATACAGTAGTGTTATTTTTACTGGGTTTAGTGGGACGTTTTGTGTATTCAGTGTTACAGTTTGTGTATCAGTAGTGTTATTTATAGTGTAATCATAGTGTTATTTATAGTGCATTAAAGCTAGTGTTTCTTGTGTAATATTATGTGAAGTCTGGTTTATTATAGTGATACATTTTGTGCATCAGTAGCATTATTTCTGGGTATTATTTGTGTTATTTCTGGTGTATTATTAGTGTTATTTGTGGTGTTTTAATAGTGCTATTTCTGGTGTAATATTAGTGTTATTTCTTACGTTTTAATACTATTATCTCTTGTGTTTTAATAGTGTTATTTCTGTTGTATTATAATGTTATTTGTGGTGTATTATTAATGTTATTTGTAGTGTTTTATTTGTGTTATTTCTTGTGTTTTAATAGTGTTATTTCTGATGTATTATGGTATTATTTCTAATGTATTATAGTGTTATTTCTGATGTATTATTGTATTATTTCCGATATCGTATAGTGTTATTTCTGGTTTATTATTAGTGTTATTTCTTATGTTTTAATACTATTATCTCTGGTGTTTTAATAGTGTTATTTCTGTTGTATTATAGCGTTATTTCTGACATATTATAGTGTTATTTCTGGTGTATCATAGTGTTATTTGTGGTGTATCGTTAATGTTTTTTGTGGTGTGTTATTTGTGTTATTTCTTGTGTTTTAATAGTGTTATTTCTGATATAGTGTTATTTGTAGTGTATTATTAGTCTTATTTCTGGTGTATTATAGTGTTATTTCTGATGTATTATAGTGTTATTTCTGATGTATTATTGTGTTATTTCTAGCGTATTATTAGTGTTATTTCTGGTGTATTATTGTGTTATTTCTAGTGTATTATTAGTGTTATTTCTAGCATATTATTAGTGTTATTTCTAGTGTATTATAGTGTTATTTCTAGTGTATTATTAGTGTTATTTCTGGTGTATTATTGTGTTATTTCTAGTGTATTATTAGTGTTATTTCTAGCATATTATTAGTGTTATTTCTAGTGTATTATAGTGTTATTTCTAGTGTATTATTAGTGTTATTTCTGGTGTATTATTAGTGTTATTTCTGGTGTATTATTAGTGTTATTTCTAGTGTATTATTAGTGTTATTTCTGGTGTATTATAGTGTTATTTCTGGTATATTATAGTGTTATATCCAATGTATTATTATTGGTATTTGTTTTGCAGTATTAGCATTTTTTTCTTGTGTAATATAATGAAATTTCTTGTATATTCTTATCATTACAAACTGTATTATTAGTCTCATTTCTACTATATTAATAGTGAGTTTTCTTGTCTTCTACTAATGTTAAATTGTGCATTAATAATGTTATTTATAGTGTATTATTATGCTCTTTCTTTTGTAATATACTGTTATTTTTAGTGTACTAATAGAGGTATATCTGGTATGTTAATAGGATTGTTTCTTATGTATTAATACTGGTATTTCTTGTGTATTTTAGTATGATTTTTGGTGTCTAAATAGTGGTATTTCTTGTGTAATACGATGTGATTTCGGTGTAGTAATTTGTGTGATTTCT
This sequence comes from Sphaeramia orbicularis, assembly GCF_902148855.1. Lineage (NCBI taxonomy): Eukaryota > Metazoa > Chordata > Actinopteri > Kurtiformes > Apogonidae > Sphaeramia > Sphaeramia orbicularis. Next base: position 6,666,228 of record NC_043963.1, read on the forward strand.
AGTGTATTATTATGTAATATAGTGCTATTTCTGGTGCATTGCTGTGTGATTTCAGGTGGATTAATAATGTTATTATTAATTATTGTTTGTGCTCTGGTACTGCTGTTATTGATGCATATGATTAGTTTTATTTCTGGTGTATCATTAGTGTTAAAGATGTCTTTTCTTTCATCAGAATACGCCATGAAATGACTGAAACATAACAAAACATTTAATACGACACAATACACATATAATTTTTCACTGCAAAATGCAATGAAACGTCATTTTTACATTTCGGTGGCTCTGCTTTTTCCTCTACTCTGCCTATAATAAAAATACAGGTTATAAATACATTACAGATTACAACAGACTGTCTGAAACTCATTGTACACTATGGTATTTGTCTGGCCTACATGAACGTCTGGACATTTACTGAACTGAAACCCACTTACACATGTGTTATTATGGTCTTATTCAGTGGATGTTATTGATGTTTTGTCGTTGATTTTAGATTATTTTAAACCATCTGCATTTGAGATTCCCTCCTGTTGGATCAGTAAAGATATTCCCGCCGCTAAAAGAGGTCGTGGCTTTTTTACCCTGTAGGTCAGAGGTCAAAGGTTAATGGGTTCGACAGGCGTTTCTTTGTCCCAGAATTACAGAGTGTGCGGTTATCGATCGTTTGTTCCCATGGGACGATCAGTAAAGAACAACCTGAACAGAGCTTTTCCTAAAAAAACCTGACACTGTGACCGCATCCCATCAGTCTGTGCGTCCACGTCCTTCTGCCACACACCAGTAATCTGAAAATAATATGTTTATGAAGGTACGACAGAAATGAAGAGGAGGTGGAGACAGATTATCAGTGCACAGAGGCGGTAGACCAGGTCTGACCAGGTTTAATCGGTTCATCTGTGTCCCAGAATGAGACCCACATGTCCCACATTTAGATCCAGCTCTGGTTTACGTCCAGATGTGTCACAAATTTTAACTGAATTCTGAGAAATACACACAAACATGCAGAATTTCCTGTTTCTAGGTTAGTTCAGAATAAAGTACATATAAGATGAGACATTAAGCAGAGTTTTTGTTTGTTTTGTGACTTATTTTGTTCATTTCCTAGTTTTGTTGCTAATTTTTTTTTATTTAATTGTTTATTTTTGTTCATTTCATTAATTATTCTGTTGATTTTTTTTTTAATTTCTGTGATTATTTTGGTACATTTTTGGTCACTTTGTTGCTAATTGTGGTCATATTTGTTTAGTTCAATGCTTATTTTATTAATTTTGTTGCTTATCCATATCAAGTTTTGTCCATGTTTATTTTTTACGCTTATTAATTTCATTGGATATTTCATTCATTTTCCTTATATGTTGCTTATTTTTTCACTTTTCTTCATTATGCTACTTATTTTGTTCTTTTGCTAAAATTTTGATATTTTTTCTAATTTTTGTTCATGTCATTTATTCATTTCCTCCCTCTCTTTGATTTTTTTTTTTTTTTTGGTTAATTTTTATGTTGTCAAATGAACTAACGAAATTCAACATTCCAAGTGAAATGGCTTTTTATTTTTATTTTCAGCTGCAGGATGAGAAACTTCCAAGTAGATCTATGAAGAAGCAGATCTGAGGAAACCAAATGAGCTGTTTTTAACTGTTTTTGATCGGTGATATAATGGTAAAACATCATAGATACTTCCAATCATCATTAATTCCTGAAAATATAAGGAAGAGAAAGTGCAGACTCAAGTATCTGAAAATACTACTGAGGTGAGGTAAAGTAATGGAGTACTTCTACTTGCGGACATCCTTCTGGATCAATAACCAGGAGCTCAATCATTCACAGAGTAATCAATAAGTGTCTGAACATCAGATGTGGTTGAGGTGTTGGCGATCTGACAGATTCCTGTTTCCATGAATAATCCATCAAGACAAAGAAGAAAACGGTGACTCAGCGAAAACCTGAGGTCGTTTAGGGGTTTAATGAGTAAAGGATAAAGTCATTGTTTCCACACATCTTTACTATGGAATTAAGAATCTCCTGCTGGGGTTTGTGTGGGGGTTAATGGTGTCCTCCCCTCTTCGGGCTCTGCATGCTTGCCCCCCCCCCATAGTCATATGAATTTAAACTGATTCATATAAACTCAAAACAGATAGTAACTGATACAAATACATTATTACAAATATTACATTATTTAACTCGTTGTATTGTGACTGCCTCCGCCGCTACCTCTGCCACAATAATACTAGCAAATTAGGCTACTGGTATTATTAAATATTTTTCTATTATTACAACAATTATTACTTTCCCCCTCACTCCCCCCTCTCTCTTTCTCACTTTCATTCACACCCCCCTCTTCCCCTTTTACCTATCACCCCTAACCAAGCTATATGGTTTAGTTGCTATTTACATTTATGATCTTTTTCTTTGTAATATGATGCTGTTGTTGTTGTTGTTGTTGTTTGTCAATACTCTCATTGTTGTTGTTTTTGGTTTGTTTGTTTATTTGTTTGAGTTTCCCTTTGTTTATGTGTTGTTGTTGTTTTTCTGTCCACATTGTCTTGTTAACTATCACTAATAATAAAAAAAAAGAAAAAAAAGATTTCTCCTGCAAACTAAACTCATAGACGCTTATTTTAACAGTCGTCAAAGTAACACTTATAATCTTGACATGCTGCGTTAGCTGATAGTTTACATTATTTTTTTATCTACCGTTTTATTTAATAGGGAGCATGCACATTTATGAACATTGTTGTATAAAAAATACACCCATGTAAATATGCCAGAATTATCAAAAATAACTCCTTTTCATCTGCAGTCCCTACACAGGTGACAGGAACAAGACATAAAACAGCCAACACTGATGCATCACTCATTTGTTTTATCCTCCTCAGACCCAGGAAATGTCAGCAAAGTACCAGCTTTTTTTGTTTTTCATTAAATAAGTGCCTATACTGGAAACATCATGATGCAACAGTTTTTTCAGATGCAGTTTTTAACATTTTTATGGACTGTCCTTTGTGGTGGACAGTTTTCTTTTCTTTCTTTCTTTTTTTTTTTTGTATAAAGTTGTGAAACTCTTGTCCACAAATGTAGACAGAAAACCCAAAGCTGGGTCTTAGGGGGATAAATAAAAAATTTAAAAATCACAGTCAATTCTAGAGATAAATACCTGATTAATATAATGCTGGCAGCCTGTAAAAAAGCCATAACAAGAAAATGGCTGAGCGAAGAAACCCCAACAAAGAAGGAATGGATTGGAATTATTAAAGAAATATATAATGTGGAAAAACTAACTTTCTCCTTGAACCACAATTTGGACAAATTTACTAATTATTGGCTAAAATGGACATCTATCCCAGAAGATGTGACGCCCCAATAGGACAGCAGCTTATTTTTCTCATGAGAAATACACATATATGCCAACATCTGTGTTTTATTATCAACATGAGTAAATATGCGTTTCAGGAAAATGTACCCAAATGTTTATGAAAAATGATGCATGTAACTATGTCAGCAGGTTTACGTGACATGATTGGATGCAATATGAGAATACATCTGAATCATCTGACTCGGACTGAAACAGGACAATACCCAAACTATTTCAACCTTCTTATTATGATGGGATAACATTATGACTCATTGACCCGCATATTTATCGTTGTACTTAAATTTTTGATACTACCCAGTCTGTGCTTGTTGACGTCTCTTGTTTTGTATGTCTTTACTTTATGTTTTATTATCTGTTTGTTAAAAAATGTAAAACCTGCTAAAAATAAAGTATAAAATAAATAAATAAATAAAAATACTCATAATGATGACAGGCATCACCAAAACAAACAAACAAACAAACAAAAACAACACTAATTTTTTTCCATAACTGTATCTATAATCCAATATATCATCATGTTTGGCAGAACTTCACAGCTGTTTTTTCTAAACACTGATGATACTTTTAGGTCTTTTTTTTTTAACATTTGAAAGAAGAAATATTATATATAAACCCCTTAGTTTATATTTTTCTCAGTTTTGTTGATTTAGGGCTCATCCTGACTTACACGTCAATAAATTAAAAAAAAAAAAATGAACAAAACTGAAGTTCAATCTCTAATCTTGTAAATTTTCTCAGCTTTTCACTCCAAAAAACTCCTATAATATGTAGATGTTTTTTGATGCATCCTAAAATTAAATAAATATTCAACCTGTCCGACACAAACATACTCCTCACCCACATTCATTTGGTTTGTATCTGTTCACTCCAGTCCCATGATACTTTTCCGAGTCTGTTTGGGTGTAATTTCCATTTTCCATCCGACTCCAAAGTCCCCTTTAACCTTTGACCTACAGGTGTGCTCCATATTTGAGCCAATCATCTGCAGCCGTAGGTGTTCTTTGGATTAGGTTTCAGTCCAGCTGTCACTCGGACGAGCCAGAGACGTCATATGGAAGCTATTAGAGCGCGGTGTCTGTTTCTACAATCAGCTGATTTCATTCTGCCGTCCCTTTCCGTGTTCCCACTCGTCCATCTGTCTCAGTTCAGATGAATGACTTTGTGCAGGAATCTAACTGGGACAAAAAATATGCAAAAAAAAACCTCAGTATGTGATTATTGTGGACAGAGATGTCAGTATATGCTTTAGCGCAGTGGTTTTCAACCTTTTTTTGGCTCGTGACCTCATTTTAACATCACAGATTTCCAAGGTTATTATCGTTAACGAAAACCAACAAAATGACGAAAACTAGAATTGTAAAAACATTTTCGTTCACTGAAATAAATAAAACTATAATTAAAAGAAAAAACGAGAACTAACTGAAACTGTATTGTGTGCTTACAAAACTAACTAAAACGTATAAAAATTATGGATAAAATTCCCTTTGTTTTCGTCTTTGTCAATGTCGGATTGATTTGAAATCCATTTATTTCGAGCAATTTTAGCTGCTGGCACCATACGACACTTCACAGTCCGTCACTTCTTGTTACTTGTTGTTTCCAGTCGTCTTTTCGTCCCCACTCTACCTGGAAACATGCAGACTAAAGTTGGGAAAAAGCAGCAGAGTCCTGTCTGGGATTTATTTGAATGTAACGGCGAAAAAGATAAAGACATAAAAAAACTAAGACTAAACAAAGCATTTAGACCAAAACAAAAACGAATAAACACTAGCAAACCTGCTCTAAAAAATAATTAAAACTAAATGAATTAGAGAAAAAAAAAAGTCAGACTAATAAAACTAAACTATAATGAAAAATCCAAAACTATTAGAACCTTGCAAATTTCTGGTGACCCCACACATTCAGAACAAGACTTTTTTTTTTTTTTGTTGCTAAAATTAATTTGTTTTTGATCATGTAATAGTAAAAGTAAAATAACAAGAACATTTAAAGAGGGGTGTACTTGATAAAATAGATGACAGTAGCAATATGCAGGGAAATACAGTTTCCTAAAGAAAAGAGAATATATAAATACATTTTTTTTAAAAAAGATTTACACAAAATCCCGTCATTTTAATAAGATATATGTACTCCATTTCTCCCATATTTTATCAAATCTATCATTTTGGAGTTTGTAGAATGTGATTCGCTCCATCACAGAAACTGTGTAAAACAGTGGTTTCTAAACTGTTTTCACTCATGACCTCATTTTAAAATCACAAATTTCTGGCGACCCCAGACATTCAACATGAGACTTTTTTGGTTATTTTGCTAAAATTAATTTGTTTTTGATCATGTAATAGTTTGCTAGACTATGTTGCACATAAGCACTAATTTTAGCTGACATGTAGTCTATATAATGTATATTATTCTGGACGGAGGCAGTAACTCCAGGTGTAGATTACTGCACAAAGGGAGAATTTGATTTTCCTTGGTCAGGATATGTACAGTCAGTCCAGCTTGGATTTACAAGGCTGACAATTAATACTGAACAAACAAGAACTGAAACTATGAATTATGAAAGAGCTGCAGCATCTGAAACTGACCACAATGAACATTTGACAGATAAACAGAACCACAGTGCTGCAGTTTCACACTCACAGTTTGTCATGTCTGTTATGGATTGGGATTGTCTCTGTTAACTCAGTATAGATTTTTAAAAATTTTTATCAATTACTAGAAATTTCAGGCAACCCCATTTGAATTCCAGGGGACCCTACGTGGGGTCCCGACCCCAAGGTTTAAAAACACTGCGTTAGTGTCAAAGATAAACCACAGTTTATCCATCAGATCATACTTTTAGCCCAAATATACACACTCAAACTAGAATTAAAGTAGTAGTAGTAGTAGTAGTAGTTTATTTCAAGCACATAGAATCATCAAATAACAAAGAATCATACAACGTGGTCAAAACAAATAAATAAATACAATTTTTTTGCGCTCGAAAAGGAGTGGGAAGAAGTATAACTTATTGACTCCCACCCCCTTTTTACAAACTAATAATCAAACTAGATCCGCCTCCTTTGCTTTGTTAACACACATTTTCCTCTGTATATTTTTTACAATAACACAAAACATCCATAAAAACCATTCATATACACTTTTTTTTAGTTACCTCATATACAATCAGATTTACAATAATCCACCGTTTTCAATATAAACTATAATATATATATATATATATATGTATATATCCACCTCGAATATTTACTCCAAATACAATGATCAATAAATATGATAGTATCTTCCTATCATGATAACCAATTAACCATACTATCTTATTTTATGCGTACTTCTGATGGTTTATATTTTGTTATTACAGTGGATTTATACATCCTTTTAAATGCACAGATTGAAGAAGACATTTTTAAGTTTTGCTCCAGATTATTCCACAGATGTACCCCTCTAACAGAGATACACTGGCTTTTTATGTTTGTTCTACACTTAATTTTCTTGTAGATTTCAGTTCCCCTTAAATTATATTTACTTTGCCATATACAAATACTTCAAACAAGACAGAAATGATGCACAAATGATCAAATATCACCACAAAAATCACTGGACTATTGACCTTTTCATGCATGAATTATGAGAACCATAATCAAGATTTTTTTTTTTATTCCTCTTTAAGCATGAATAAAACAATGCCATTGACAATTTTCTTATGAACCTATTTTTTATGGAGTTACAAAAATGTCCACTCAGCCGGACACCATGAGTTTAATTTTTGAAGCAAAGAAACATGTAGTTACTGATAAACTGTGTGAAAACTATGAAATAAAAACATTTTTCAATGCTGCTAATCTGATGTTTTCTTATATTTTAACATACTCTAATACTATTTATTACTCACTTCATGGAGATAATATGCAAAAAAAAAAAAGTTTTGTTTAAAAAAAATGTTAATTACAGTGTAATAACAATAACAAGCAGTTGATTTACACTCAAACATGTTAGTGCAGATCAGGTTTATCTAGAACAGCAAAATCACAGTAATGGTATGAATGACAGTGTATGGGACGATGCATAAACGTCCACTGTGTCGGCTGATATGGAACTAAAATAACAAAATACATGAGTATATGAGAGAACACCTTTAAATAGCTGTCTACTGTAGTGACCACTATGCATGAAAGGGTTAAATTGCATCCTTTTTGCAATAATAAAATTGTGCGAGCTGACATTGTGAGAGTGATTCGTTCCACTGTGCTGCTCTAATTATTGCAATTATTTTGACAGACATTGCAGTGAGTCACAGGTTTACAGAAAACAATAATTTTTGCCTTTCATTTTAGCCATAAAATGTTTATAAACAAGGACGGAAGAAGAAATTCTTGTTTCTTGTAATTTTATTCTGACATTTGTGTCTGGTACATGAGCTGTTTCACACTTGAGCTAAATCGTCCCATCATTTAATTACAGAGATAATTGTGAGGAAAATAAGGTTAAAAGGATTTGTCCTGCAGCAAACGCACATGTCCTTTTACTTCTGGAGAATATGGTTTGTAGTCTGGTGTCTCTTTTACAACTCAGTGACTATGTTTACATGCACAGTAATATGCCAGGTTTTTCATAGACAGACAGTATTCCAAATAAGCTGTTCATGATATCTGTTTGTTTGTTTATTTATTTCGAATTTGCTTTAAAACCAAACAACAAAAGGGTTATATAAAAGAAAGTCCAACATTCAAAAAAGAGCAGTATGAAGTTTAAATTACAATGTTCCACCCCCTTACCCCATCCTTCAACCTACCCTAAATTCCTGTATTTATTTATTTATTTTTAGTGTGTAATTAACCTTACTTTTTTTTTTTTTTTTTTGTTATCATCGTACCTATCACTGTGTTCTGTGGTATCCAATGACACGTTCTTATGTCTTGTGCCCACTGTTGGTATTCTTGTTCTGAGACTCCATTCCAGTAATATTGTATCCCCTGGAATACCTCTGTTGGATGTTATTTGTTAAATGATATGAAAATGAAAATAAAAATTTGATCGCAAAAAACCCCTACCCTAAATTCCTACAGAAAACACAAAATTGCTGTACATATCAAGTATAGAATGTGCATTTTGCAGCAGCATTTCACATTAGCATTAGCATATTCATATCATACTAATATTCATTCATTATTCATTCATGTATTTCTACTGTGGAGGGTCTTCGTCCGTATTCCAGCTGATCGTAAACCTGCAGGAATGTGTAAATTAATTTTTCTGATTGTGCTGTATGTGCATCTAAACAACCCTTATAAAACTCAAATAATATGGACATGTTTCATATGTCTAGATTGGGAAATGCTCCACACAGACTCTGATTACATTACATCTGTCAAATATGGAATTATAGTCAAATAATGTGCCTGTAAATGTAGTCAGTGTTTAGTTTATAGTGGTGTGTTGAGACATTTTGTGTTTATGAAAAACTATCACATCCTAAGGTTCATTTATGTATCTGCCACAGTTATAGACATGTTGATAATCATACCAGACTGGAACGTAAATTTTTATTTTGTCATGTAAAGACTTCACCTGAGTGGAGATGTATGGGTTTAGAGGCTTATTAACCCTTTCATGCATAGTGGTCACTACAGTGGACAGCTGTTCAAAGGTGTTCTCTTGTATATTCATGGATTTTGTTGTTTTAGTTCCATATCAGCCAACACAGTGGACACTTATCCATCATCCCATACACTGCAATTCATACAATTACTGTGACTTTGCTGTTCTAGATAAACCTGATCTGTACTAGTTTGAGTGTAAAAAAAAAAAAAAAACCTGCTAATTGTTATTAGACTGTAATTAACAGTTTTTTGGGGGGGGGGGTTTGTTGCTTTTTTAAACAAAAAGTTGTTTGTTTTTTTTTGCATATTATCTCTAAGAAGTGAGTAATAACTGGTATTAGATTATGTTAAAATGTGAGAAAACATCAGATTAGCAGCATTGAACATGTTTTTATTTCATAGTTTTCACACAGTATATCAGTAAATACATGTTTTTTTGTTTCTAAAATTAAACACATAGTGTCCAGGTGAGTGGACATTTTTGTAACTCCATGAAAAATAGGTTCATAAGAAAAAATTCAATCACATTGTTTTTTTGTTTTTTTTTTTGTTTGTTTGTTGTTTGTTTGGTTTTTTTTTTTGGGGGGGGAGGGGGGTCATGCCCTAAGAGGAATGAAAATCACTCAGGGAAAAAAAATCTTGATTAAGGTTCTCATTCATGCATGAAAGGGTTAGACTGTGATATGTGTATTTTTTAACCCTTTAATTCATGAATTATGAGGAACTTAGTCAAGATTTGTATTCCTCTTTAGGCATGAAAAAGCAATGTGATTTTTATGGAGTTATGAAAATATCCATTCAGCTGGACATCACACGTTTAATTTTTGAAGAAAAGAAACATATATTTAAAACACAAAATCAAAAAGTGATATACTGTGTGAAAACTATGAAATAAAATATTTTTTAATGCTGCTAATCTGATGTTTTCTCACATTTTAGCATACTCTAATACTAGTTATTACTCACTTCATGGAAATAATATTAAAAAAAACCCTTTTTGTGTAAGAAAATTGTTAATTACATTGTAATAAATAGCAATTGATTTACTCTCAAACATGTTACTGCAGAGCAGGTTTATCAAGAACAGCAAAGTTATAGTAATTGCGTTAATTGTAGTGTATGGGATGGTGCATAAACATCCACATTGTTGGCTGATATGGAACTAATACAACGTAGCCCATGAACATACAAGAGAACAGCTGTAGAATGACTGTCCACTGGAGTGACCAGTATGCATGAAAAGGTTAAAGATATAAAATTTTGGAGTAACTTCTTAAAGCCACAGGAGTTGAAATCAGAGGGAAAAACCCCAGAATGTGGAAATACACACCTTCCGTCTGCAGTTCCTCTAAATCTAAACACTAAAAAGAAATCTTAGCTGAACCTAACACTGTTTTCCACCGTCACTAATCTTCTATGTGAAGCCGTAGATCAGAGCAGTAGAGTCACATCTGACTGAATCTGGTCAGTGATTGGTTGTTACAGCTGTCAGTCACATCCCTGAAAACCTCTTGTAGGATTTTCTTTCTACAACCTGAAAATAGTCTAGAAAACAGTGTAAAAGTCGTTATTCCTGTCAGTCCACTTGAATTATAATGTGTTGAAGGTAATTATGTAATTTGGACTCAGTGGCGCCTTAAAAACACCATGCAGTGCAGCTTTAAAGGGATGACACTCTCTTACCTTCAAGTGATTTTCTAAAAATATGCTGTAGATGTTTTTTTTTTTAGGAAACCAGGTCAAGATGCACAGAGTAGACTGAGACACATGTGGCATAGAGCCTCCATTCAGTATTCACCTGTGTATTTATGTGAATGTGGAGGACGGTCCTCTCTAAATCAGATGAGCACTCTTAGGTAAACTACCCTCTTACATCTCCAGCCTCTTATCTTATCATACTAGTAACTACAGCGCTGGATTGGCTGCCTGAATTATATTTGATGTTCCCACAGTGAACATTTTCTTTTCATGCACCATCTGCATGGAATGAGTTACAAAACATCCTCCCATTTCCAACACGTCCTCCTTTAAATACAGTTAAAGGTGTTTTACAGGGTGTGAAAGAATCTGTCTGCTGCTGTATATGATCTGTGGAGGTGTGAGGGATGGATGGATGGATGGATGGATAGATAGAGAGAGAGAGAGAGGAGGAGGAAGGGGGGATGATGGATAGATAGAGAAAGAGAGAGGGATGAATGGATAGAGAGAGAGAGAGATGGAATAAGAGGGAGGGAGGGATGAGAGAGAGAAAGAGAAAGACGGGGTGGATGGATGGATGGATGGATGGATGGATAGATAGAGAGAGAGAGAGGAGGAGGAGGAAGGGGGGATGATGGATAGATAGAGAAAGAGAGAGGGATGAATGGATAGAGAGAGAGAGAGATGGAATAAGAGGGAGGGAGGGAGGGAGGGATGAGAGAGAGAAAGAGAAAGACGGGGTGGATGGATGGATAGAGAGAGAGAGAGAGGAGGAGGAAGGGGGGATGATGGATAGATAGAGAAAGAGAGAGGGATGAATGGATAGAGAGAGAGAGAGATAGAATAAGAGGGAGGGAGGGATGAGAGAGAGAAAGAGAAAGACGGGGTGGATGGATGGATGGATGGATGGAGAGAGAAAGAGAGGGAGGGATGGATGGAGAGAGAGGGGGGTGGGTGGATGGATAGATGGAGAGAGAGAGAGAAAGAGAGAAGGATGATGGATGGATGGATTGATGAGAGAGAGAAAGCGAGAGGGATGGATGGATGGAGAGAGAGAGGGATGGATGATGGAGGGAGGGAGGGATGAGAGAGAGAGAAAGAGGGGGCGGATGGAGGGATAGAGAGAGAGAGAGGGATGATGGATGGATGGATGGATGGATGGATGGATGGATGGATAGAGGGAGGAATGAGAGAGAGAGAAAAAGAGGGGATAGATAGATAGATAGATAGATAGATAGATAGATAGATAGATAGATAGATAGATAGATAGATAGATAGATAGATAGATAGATAGATAGATAGATAGATAGATAGATAGATAGATAGATAGATAGAACACAGTCCACTCAGGGTTGTTTGTCACAGAGGTTAAAGTTAAATTCCTGTATTTTTCCAAACAGTACACTTCTGTCGTTTACGCTTCCCTCCTTCCTTCCTCAGGTCCCTCCTCCTCCTCCAGTCCCAGCTTGCTGACGAAGAGCCTTTCCCTGGAGCCGCCGTGCTCCCCCTGTGGCCACCAGGGGGCGCTGGAAGGCGACGCCGCCCTGCAGTCGACCTCTGACCCCGGGCCCAGCTCCTCCTGCTCAGGCCCCGCCTCTCTAGAAGGAGGGGCGGAGCTAACAGAGAACCGCAGCCCAACTGAAGGAGTGCTGCAGGTCAACGACACAGGCCCGCCGGAGCTGCCGGTGACCACGGTAACACCACCGAGCAAGAGCCGACCGCCGCTGCCCGGACCCAAACCGCAGGGTAAAACCAACAAACATGTTTATCAGACTCACACTGTAAAAAAAATCTGTAATTTAACAGAATTATCACTGTTTATTTTACAGATTTTTCCTTTATTTTTAAGATACAGGAAAATATCAATGAAATGACAAAAATAGACAAATGTAAAATAACATGAAAAAACTGTAACTGTGAATAACCATAAAATTTCCATTTTTTTAAAAGAAATTTTTTCTTTTTTCACAGAAAAATACAGTTAAAATACATTTGCAAATGTATCGTAATTTCACAAATATTTCTTTTCTATTTATGAGATTAAACTGTTCATTTAAAAGTAAAAAAAAATTAAATTAAATTAAACAAGATAAAATTACTGACAATTAACCGTTAAAGAAGTATTTGTTCTCTAAGTTTAGCAAGACTTATTTGTTAATTGACAAATATCTTGTGTAATTACAGGAGGTTTCACAACAAAAATGTTGAATAAATGTATTTTTGTGAATGTATAACATGTATAAGCACTGATAAACTGTCCAAATACAGTTTTTATCAGTGGATTGTACAACTGAGTCTCATTGAAAATTATTTATATATATATATATATATATATTTATAGGTGATTTGATTGTTTTAATACATGTAAATATTCTTTATTAAACATTAAAAAGTCAAAAAAATATGCAAAATCTTGTGTAAAGTTAGGGCAAAAAACTGTATTTTAATTATGGAAAATTACCGTATTTTTATGGCAGTGTTATTTTCCATTATTTAACAGTATTTTTTTGGCACCCCTGCTGCCGGAATATTACCGTTTTTTTACAGTTTTTTCTTTTTTTTTTTTTTTTACAGTGCAGCTTTAGTGTCATTGGTACATGATAAAGCGAAATATACTTACCCAGGTCTCTGTTTTTGTAGCATGAGAAAGATAACGGATAAAATATAAAATAAAATATATATAAGGTCAATAGGGTAGAATAAAGACTACCATAAAATATACAAAAGATAAACAAAGAATAAAATTACTTCTTAATATCTACAAAATTCCACACTATACTTAAAGTGATGCACAGTTTATGCACAGTCATGTAATAACCATCATCTGACTCCGCCCACTGCAGTCCCACCGAAGCCTCCGCACCTCCAGCAGCAGGCGGGAGCGTCCAGGCCACGCCCCCGAGCTCCAGACAAGCCCCTCCCCCCTCCTCCGCCGTGCAGACCCCTCCCGGCCGACCCGCGGGGCGTTCGGACTCCGCCCACCCGTGGAGATGGGACCGCCTCCCCCACCTGTGTCCTGTCACTCATTGAGAAGTTTGAGAGGTGAGTTCAAAGTTCCCAGATTTGGATCGGACTTTCATTTTTACGAAGCATCCATGAACTGTCTCCTGGAAATTCAGATCCGTTCAGTGGAATGGGATAAAATGTAATCCCATTCCTTTTGTAACTGCACAAGTAGCTCCATTGACTTTTATTTTACTGTCGTCAAACCCTAATGAAGGGAAACACGTAGTATTTAACAAAAACCCCAGCAGACACTCATTCAGCTGGAACGTCAGCTGGACTTAAACTGATCCATGTGTGAGTTCAGCTGACAGAGGCGCTGTTCAGCTGAGGTTTGGCTGAACCGGTGCAGGAGGAGTCCACCAGGCTCTGGTGAACAGGCCTTTGAAGTGGAGCCATCAGGCAGAATGTGCTCGGCAGGTTGAAGGGAATCAGGTCTGAGCGGCTGATAAAGGAGGAAGGCTCCGGTTGAACGGCCGTCTTCTGCATGATAATTACAATAATACATTTTATTTCTAAGTGCCTTTCAAAACACCCAGGGACACTGTACGACAAGATAAAACAGACAATGCATAAAATACAAAGAAGTAAACAAATAGATAAAAGAATAATTACGACATTTAGAAACAAGTGTTCAGAGAACGCAAACCTCCGCCAAGCGCCCCGAACGGTGCGCATGTGTGGATCGACTGTTTCTGTTTAAATTCAACAGTTTCCAGGTTGTTCCATACAGCAGAAACAGATGAAGCTTGGTACCAGTCATGTGTTTGTCAAATTATATTCAATTCCAATCAATATTTGTTGAGTTCTAATGAAAAATGTGTCATAAATGGGATTTTCAGTGTTAAATGTAAATGTCCACAGAGTCCACATTCCACAGTGGATGTGGACAATTTTGTGCCAGATACAAGATATTGTTCTAAGCTATGGGTGGATCAAATTGGAGGCTAATCGGAGTCGTTTTGAAAATTTTTTAATGAATTTTCGAAAATTACTTGATGAGAGATAGGAAAATTGTAGATTTTGTGACCTTGCTGTGACCTTGAACTTTGGCCTACTAGGCCCAAAATTTAATGGGTTCGTGCCAGGGCCTAGGCCAGTGTTTTTCAACCTTGGGGTTGGGACCCCATGACCCCATGTGCCTGGAATTCAAATGGGGTCGCCTGAAATTTCTGGTAATTGATAAAAATAAAAACTTACTAATAAAAAATAGATGGTGGGTTGAGAGAAACAATCACAATACATAACAGGCATGACAAACACTGAAGCTGAAACTGAAACCCTGTGGTTCTGTTTATCTGTCAAATGTTCATTGTGGTCAGTTTCAGATGCTGCAGCTCTTTCATAATTCATAGTTTGGGTTATTGTTTTTACAGTGTTAATTTGCAGCCTTGTCAATCCAAGCTGGACTGACTGTACATATCCTGACCAAGGAAAATAAAATTCTCACTTTTCTGCCTTTGTCCATAATAATATGCATTATGTAGCCTAAATGTCATCTAAAATTAACATCTTTTTGTGACATAGTATAGCAAACTATTTTAGTTTTAGCAAAAAAAAAAAAAAAAGTTGGGGTTGGCAGAAATTTGTGATGTTAAAATGGGGTCACGAGCCAATAAAGGCTGGGAATGTGCTGGCCTAGGCCTATCTGTGGGTACAATTTGGTAAAGATGGTTGGAATAGTTTTCCCGTAAAGTTGCTAACAAACAAACAAACAAACACGCAAACAAACAAACACACAAAGCGAAGTGATCACAATACCTCCTGGTGGAGGTAATGAAGTTGTAAAATGGAGAGTAAAACTTCTGCTCTGAAGAGGTGAGTTTTGAGTCTGGATTTGAATGTGGTTGGATGGTGGGAGGGAGTTCCAGAGCTGAAGGCTGATGATCAGTGTCTGTAGCTTTTTAATCAGGAAATGACAAATAGTGTGACCA
Organism: Sphaeramia orbicularis; assembly: GCF_902148855.1. Classification (NCBI taxonomy): domain Eukaryota; kingdom Metazoa; phylum Chordata; class Actinopteri; order Kurtiformes; family Apogonidae; genus Sphaeramia; species Sphaeramia orbicularis. Next base: position 6,681,836 of record NC_043963.1, read on the forward strand.
AAAATCATATTTAATCCACAAAGACCCAGCGGTACTTTTGTGGTAATTCCCAAATTATTTTTCTCTATATATTTACCATTTCTTAAGTGATTGGAAATAATCTGGGGTGCCAATAAGGGGGGAGGGCATGACAAATTCATGGGGCCCCATAGAGCAGAGGAGGGGGTCCAGTGGATACAGGTTTGAAGTTGTGAAAATGTTCTGTAAGATCCACTGTATAAGAGAGACCTAGAAGGCAGGAATTGGACGTTCAAAGCATGTTCATTTTCAGTTTTGTTTAGTTGTGTACTTCTGGTCCTATATTGTGGACAAGTTAAGGGACAGACCTGTGATTTACAGTTACAAAGGGTGTACCACAGGGCTCAGTCCTTGGACCTCTCCTTTTTATTTTGTATATTAACAATATCACTCAAAATGTTTCCAATGTTAATTTTCATTTTTATGCAGATGACACAGTTATTTATTCCTCGGCATCCACACTCAGGACACTCATGTAAAAGAGGTTTTTAATCTCAACGAGTTTTTTCCTAGTTAAATAAATGTTAATAAAGTAAGTAAATAAAATACTGCCCTGTGTTGCCCTTATGGAGTAATCTGATTACACTGACACTGTACCATATGTGTCTGTGTTCAGGGAGCAGATCATCATGGTTCCTGACATCACCGGCGGCGCTCTGTGTCCCCGCCTCCCTGACCCCTCCCTCACCTCCTCCCAGCCTTCATCACCTCCGTCATCATCATCGCCTGCCCCTCCCCTCACTGAGGAGGAGCCGCCCCCTGAGCTCAAAGGTCACGACCCTGCTGAAGTCACTGTGGAGGCGGAGGGTGAAGGACAGGAGGAGATCCTCCATGATGAAGATGAAGATGATGACGATGACGACGACGATGATGATGATGACGATGATGATGAAGAGGTGGCAGCAGCGTGTCGGGACGACGTCCATCAGAAGCGTCTGTCCATGGAATCAGGCTACAGCGCCTCAGAGAAACACCTGGAGGATGATGCGGTTGCCGTGGAGATGAGAGAGCAGCAGCCGCAACCGCCACTGCTCGACAGCCAATCAGAAATCCCCTCGGAGCGTCTGTCCCTCCCCTCGTCACAGACAGATGGAAAGCTGGCCAATCGAGACAGTGGCATCGACAGTATCAGCTCGCCGTCGCACAGTGAGGAGCTCTGCTTCGCCGGCGTAGACGATGGGGGTGTGGCTTACCCGTGCAGCCCCGCCCTCCTGCCCCGCCTCTCTAGCTCATCCTCATATGCTGGTGATGGAGGAGAGGAAGGGGAGGGGGAGGCACAGGGGGGAGCGAGGAGGAGGAGGGAGTTCTCTGAGGAGGGAGATAGCGACCTGGAGGAGGAGGCGGAGCTAACGCTGGTGCTGCCGCCAGCGAAGACGGACAGACAGGACTCGACTGAGGTGAGACGATGAAACCGATCAGATATTAACGATCAGTTTAACTTTGGTTCATAAACACATCTTCAACGGGGCCTAGAGGGTTGGAGAGTTGGCTTATGACCAAAGGGTTACCGGTTTGATTCCCTGCACCAGCAGAAAACTTATTGGCAGATGTGCCCTTGAGCAAGGCACTTAACTGCCACTGCTCCTAGTTGCAGGGCTACTTTTGTGGAAGTTGCCAAATTAACTTTTCTCTAGATTTAACCTTTTCTTAACCCTCCGGTATCCCGTCCAGCAAGGCCCTTACTAAGCACCAAGTGTGCCTTTTTGGCACACTTGTGGAATAATGTCCAAAAAAATTTCATAGTTTGTTTTTAATTCATTTACACTTTTTTTCTAGTTCATCAACTTGAGCCATAAATAAAAACACCAAATACTCAATAATTGTCATATTTTTTAACCCTTTAAATGCCGTGTTTGTAATGTAAACAAACCATTTTTTAGATGCAAAAAACACAAAAAAAATTTTTTCAATATACTACAGAAAAAGTGGATCACATATTATTTGATTTTTTCAGCTTGGCATATGTCAATGAATAATTCCAACACTGGTTAATTTGCATTATTGTTTTTGGTGCTAGGTCAAATGTTCAAAAATACTAACATCTGTCACCAAGTGTGCATAAAATGCACACTTATAAATCAAACTATTAAATATTATATATTGATTTATTTTTCTGCTCTAATTTGACTTTATTTTTGTAAATCCAGGTCAGCCTTAATCATACAGATCAAATGGAAGAAACAGTGCGTTTTAGGCACACTTGGCAGACAGACGCTAGTCTGGTAATTTTCTTTTGTTTATAATGTGCACATTTTAGTTGGTGGCCAGAATTTTAAAGATCATGCAAAAATGAACAGCTTTTGAATTCTAACCTTATTTGAATTGTGAAAAATGTTATGAAGTTTTTTAAAACAAAGTGCAAAGTGTGCCTAAAAGGCACACCTGGGTACCGGAGGGTTAAGTGATTTATTACCAATTATTATCATATTATCTTCTGTATTTTTTTGTTTTTTCAGTAAAAATTTAGTATTTTCCTATATTAAATTCACTGATCATGTAGATTTTGATAAAAGCTCAAAGTAAAGTTGAGGGTTATTATATCAGAAACAAACAAATCTGAAGAAAAAGTGACTTTTTCAGCAAAGATATCATTAACTAAACATAAAAACAAGTATCTCCATCCACTGTCATTGATCCAACTCCATGGGTTTTACTGGTGAATCAATGTTGTAGAAGATGATGGTGTTTCCACGGTAACTACAGAGCCTTTGAACATCCAAATGGGTCATATCTGATGACCATGAAAAGATGAAGAACTGTATTTTACACCAATTATTTACATGTACTGATAAGATTTGTGGATCAGAAGTTATTAAACATTTTAGTAGGTAGATGATTTTGGTCAACAGTGGTTGTTTGGGTCTTTCTGGGTTAAACTAAGCTAAGATAAGATACGATAAGATAAGATAAGATAAGATACGATAAGATAAGATAAGATAAGATAAGATAAGATAAGATAAGATAAGATAAGATAAGATACACCAATTATTTTCATGTATTGATAGGATTAGTGGATCAGCACTAATCAACTCCAACACAAATGTAATGTCTGCAGTTGAATATTCTGATTGAATGCTTCAGGTCATGTAAACACATCTTCACTCATCACTTTATTTAACTTCCATTAGGAGCAGAAATCAGACAAAACATACTGTCCCCTTCATACCATGATAATGATTGAAAAACATCAACAATGCAGCCTGGTGTCTGAAACTGAAGAAGACTGAATACTCCCAAAAAGACCAAAACAAACAGTTATGTAATTCTATATTTGTAGATAGATAGATGTACTTTATTTATCCCAGACTGGGAAATTCCAGTGTAACAGCAGCATGACACACAATAAAAATAGAATACAAGAGCAAACCCTTTACACGATACATAATAGATTAGAGGTTCCAAAAAGGTCTGGGTAAAGAACCTGGATAATAACTGGAAAGGGCCAAAATAAAACTGTAAGATGCAAAACAAGTTGTAATATTCAGAAATTATTATTATTATTCACTGCATAATGTGTGAGTTTGGTCAAATATAACAGCTGAAATGAAACAATGAACAAAAAAACACATCAAGTCTTAACTTAGTACCTGTTTAACAGACACTGACTGCAACGTCCATGGATTTTGATACAGGGGAGCTTCTATGAAACTGGTCCTAAAAACAGAACAGAAGGGCTAAAACTTCAAACCAGATGTAGACGAATGTTATGAAGCAAGTTTGGAAGCACTTTGGGTCTATTTTAAAAATAAATACTTACTGAGATAAAAGAGAAACTGTTTTTCAGATAAAATGCATTTTTATATTATTTTCGTATTATTTTTAATACAAAAATCTGTGTGTAACACGGTCAAAAAAACAACAAAATTACGCACTACCATTTTTTTGACTATCTCTTCATTCTCTTACAGGTACAGTTTAGGAATTGAACTAATTATACAAGGCCGAGTGTTTCACAAAAATGACCGCTGTTGCAAAATCCTTTGTGATTTATATGTGCTTAACTGGGCAGGGTCTGCATGTAACACCAGTGGACACGATGAGTTCCACACCAAACCTGGAATGAGACTGAGATTGATGAAAAACCCACATGTGTGGATTAGAAAAACCACTAGGATCCACACATTTAACAGTTTCTTTATTTAGAGCCTATAGAAGAGCATTTACACACGTTTTCACATCAAATGCACCTAGGGAGCTTTAATGTCCATATTTTGGCCCCAGTATTTGATAAAAAATTCATTAATTATGGGATGGCTCAGAGCAAGAGTATGTTTTTTTTTTTGTATTTATCTGAGGTCATTATTAGGTCCATCCTGGGGGGAAATATGTCTACATTTACCTTTTATTATTGGGTCTACAAAAAGCTGGAAAAGTGCCAGATACTAAAATGAACCCAGTTTCATAGAAGCACCCACAGATAAAAAAGAACCATCATTATTCTGTCAGTTTTTAGTCCTTCCCTTATACTTCCTGTTACCTGGTAAATTGTTGTTTGTAGTCAGAATGACTTCAGTCAGATTCTTTTTTTTCCCAAATATGCAACGAGACAAAGTAATCTTACTTAGTCCTTAGAAATAAAACAGGTAGTAAGAAGTCATGGAAAAAAAAAACAAAAAAAACTCTACATACATATATACATGACTTCATTTACACATTCAAAAAGGAGTGGGAGGAAGTTAAAGGCTGAAGATAAGGAGACAGGTTTATAATCTGTAAACTCAGCTGCAGGTCTGTAACCCGTCTGTCTGTCTGTCTGTGTTTGCAGTTGTCCGTCCAACAGAGGGTTTTCAACATCGCCAATGAGCTGCTGCACACAGAGACCGCCTACGTCTCTAAGCTCCACCTCCTGGACCAGGTGACACACTGGACACTGGTCTTCTTCTTCTTCTTCTTCTTCTTCTTCTTCTTCTTCTTCTTCTTCTTCTTCTTCTTCTTCTTCTTCTTCTTCTTCTTCTTCTTCTTCTTCTTCTTCTTCTTCTTCTTCTTCTTCTTCTTCTTCTTCTTCTTCTTCTTCTTCTGTGCAGATTCTTTGTCTTTGATGTGTTTGTGCTGCTGTTGCCATGGAAACCTCACAGTATTAACACATCTCAGATGAAAAACCAAAGTGTTAAAATATTAATATCAGTGTCAAAATACTGAGGAGGAATGTGTTTACTGTTTACTTTAATATTCTGGATTATTTATTATAACATTTTGTTCTTTACAGCTGAACATTTATGTGCGATGGGATTCAGGCAGTTTTTCATTTAGTCTGAAATTAACTCTTCTCCTTGTTCTTTTCTTCTTCTTCTCCTCCTCCTCCTCCTCCTCCTCCACCTCCTCCTCCTTCACCTCCACCTCCTTCTTCTTCTTTCTCCTCCTTCCTCCTCATCCACCTATTTCTCCTCCTCTTCTTCCACTTCTCCTCTTCTTTCTCCTTCACCCCTACCTCCTCCTCTCTCCTCCCCTTCCTCTTCTCCTTCTCCTTCTCTTCCTCCTCCTTCTCCCCCTCCTGCTTCTTCTTCTTCTTCTTATTCCTCCTCCTCCCTCTCCTCTTCTCCTTCCTCTTCTCTTCTTATTCCTCCTGTTTTCCTTCCTTTTCTCCTTCCTCTTCTCTTCTTTCTCCTCCTCCTCTTCTTCCTTCTTCACCTAAACCTCCTTCTTCTTCTTCTTTTTCCTCCTTCCTCCTCATCCATCTATTTCTCCTCCTCCTCTTCCTCTTCCTCACCTCTGCCTCCTCTTCTTCTTCTTCTTCTTCTCCTCCTCCTCTTCCTCCTTCTTCTTCTCATCCACCACCTCCTTATCCTCCTCCTCCTCCTCCCCCTCCCCCTCCCCCTCGTCCTCCTCCTGCAGGTCTTCTGTGCCCGGCTCCTGGAGGAGGCCCGCTCTCGCTCCTCTTTCCCCTGTGACGTGGTCCAGGGAATCTTCTCCAACATTTGTTCCATCTACTGTTTCCATCAGCAGTTTCTGCTGCCGGCGCTGCAGAAGAGGATGGAGGAATGGTGAGATGTTCCTCCTGTTTCCTGATGTTATTTCACCTCCTCCTGCTGCTGCTCTCATTCTCCCTCCTCCTCCTCCTCCTCCTCCTCCTCCTCCTCCTCGTCTTCATCCTCGTAGGGACCTGAACCCTCGGATCGGGGACATCCTGCAGAAACTGGCTCCCTTCCTGAAAATGTACGGAGAATATGTGAAGAACTTTGACCGAGCCATGGAGCTGGTGAACACGTGGATGGAGAGATCAGCTCAGTTTAAGGCCATCATCCAGGAGATCCAGGTAGATTATCCATCCTAACGCTCATGCATCACTATGGACATTTTTTACATTTGGGGAAACATTTCCTCTTCATCGTATCATTTAAGTCTATGTTAATACATTTGACACAATCTTTTGTAACAAAGTCTCTCTTGACAAAGTTTAGGCAAAGGAAGTTTATTTGTATAGCACTATTCATACACAGGGTAACAAAGAAAAAAAAACAAGACATTGAAATTATATTAAAATCAAAAAACGGAGAAAACACATTATAAAACTTGATTTTTAAATGCATTCACAGAATAAAAGAAAGACATTAATTATATTAAAATCATATATTAAAATTAACATTAAAATTGAAATAGAGTAAAGCATGGCATTAAAATCAAAAAAGTGCATTTAAAAGACAAGACTGAAAAGAGTTTACTCATAAGCACATGAAAAGAGGAAGGTTCTTCATCTGGAATTAAAAATTCTACATTTAATTTTTGCCATAGATCATCAGGATACTGAAAAAAACCCATCACCCTCTGAGCCATACTTTTTTCCAAAGTGACTTACAAGGGAAAACCCCCCAAAAAAAGAGTCATCGTACGTACAGAAGAATAAAAAAGCAAAACGATAGACTAAAATACAAGAATAGATTAAAAAGACATAAAAACAAGTGTACAATTAAAAACAGTGAAATAAAAATACTAAGTAAAACAACAGAATAAACATAATAATACATTTAAAATGGAATGTTTGTAAGTGCTAGGACAGGAGGTGCTCTCTGAAGAGTTGGGTCTTCAAGAGGATTGAGTTTTCAGCTCAAAACCCAAAAGAGAAACACGATTAAGGATCCAAACATTAAAACATTAAGAACTGTTAAAACGTCTCCATCCCAGGTGTAAGTAACTGAACATGCACTAACCTGTTGTCGTTGTCGTCGTGCAGAGGGAGGAGCGCTGTGGAAACCTGACTCTGCAGCATCACATGTTGGAGCCGGTGCAGAGGATTCCTCGCTACGAGCTGCTGCTCAAAGACTATCTGCACCGGCTGCCGGAGGACGCTCCGGACTACGGGGACGCCCAGAGTACGAAAACAAACGCACCACCTTCATTCAGTTTATGCACAAAAATTCAAAGCAGACGTTAAGTTGTACAGTACATTATCGTTTATTTATTTGTCTGCAGAGTCTCTGGAGCTGATTGCGACGGCGGCAGAACACTCCAACGCCGCCATCAGGAAAATGGTAAGAGGCTCATATGGTCCTCTCCTTAAACCTGCAAAACCTGACATCTATTCATGTCATTTAATCTGAGTTCAATGAGTTTATTTCAGTCTCTATTGAAGATTAAACTATATGGACAAAAGTATGTGGACACGTTGAATTCCGGTGTGTCTTTTCTAACAGGGGTCTGGGATACAAAACAATAATGACTAATATTATAATATAGTTTTATATTGGGATAACTATCACTACATTGGTTAGTTTGGTTTAAATTATTATCTTTGCATCCAAAATGCCTTAGAGATGGTTTTGACTTAATTTCTCTCAACATTTTTTTTAATTTTTTTATCCATGACTATGATTTTAAATATTCTTCATCTAAATTTATAAAATGTTTTTTACACTTTGACTGTAAATAATACATATATACAGGGTGGGGAAGCAAAATGTACAATATTTTGAGGCAGGGATTGAAAGTGTATGACCAATTAGTTTATTGAAAGTCATGAGAATTTATTTGCCACAAGAAAATGTACATAATAGAAAATGTTTTTATTCTATGTGTCCTCCTTCTTTCTCAATAACTGCCTTCACACGCTTCCTGAAACTTGCGCAAGTGTTCCTCAAATATTGGGGTGACAACTTCTCCCATTCTTCTTTAATAGTATCTTCCAGACTTTCTGGTAATAGTTTTGCTCATAGTCATTCTCTTCTTTCCATTATAAACAGTCTTTATGGACACTCCAACTATTTTTGAAATCTCCTTTGGTGTGACGAGTGCATTCAGCAAATCACACACTCTTTGACGTTTGCTTTCCTGATTACTCATATGGGCAAAAGTTTCTGAAAAGGTATGGATAATAGTGTTAGGTATGATTATGACATCAGTATATGTTTGGTTTCAACACAATTGACGTAGTGCCTGCTGAGAAAAAACAACTAAATGTTCATTGTAAATTTTGCTTCCCCACCCTGTAGATTTTTTTTTACCACCACTAACCATCTACTTTCTTCACATCTCACTTTGGAAGAAAACCTCCCATTAAACTTGGAGGAAGTATTGATGTTTTTATCTGAAATCATCATGAACAGGACATTTTACAGCTGTAGACATGATGTGTCCCAATATTTATGTCCATATAGTTCATAAACATCAATATTGAATTAAACACAACAGCGAGAGGCTGTAGCATAAGTTACCTGAAGGAACTATATTATATATATTATACCTGATCTTATGAAATAGTTAGCGATGAAAATTCACTCCAGGTCCCCTTTAATGAAACAGACATAATGGTCCCATTTTCTAAATTGTCTAGATCAGGGGTGTCAAACATGTGGCCCAGGGGCCAAATCCAGCCCGCCAAAGGTTCCAATCCGGCCCTGCAGCATGAATTTGCAAAATGGAGAAATTACACTGAAAATATTAACACTCAAGGCTGTCACATTGCATTATGAAAGTATTTACAATTACAGACTATTCTCACAATAAAAAGTGAAAAACCTGAACAAAGATGAATAATCTAAAATATAAAAAAAAATTCAATTTTAACAAAAGAGTAGATTCACTGCGATCTGTTATTTGTGTTAATAATAACCTGAGACATAATATTCTTGAAATTGCACTTTTTTTTTAATGGCTGTTGAGGTTACTCATATTTTCATAATGCAATTTGACTTTTTTCACACTAAAATAAAGTGAAAAATTTGGATTTTTAGGTATGTAAAAATTATTATACCTATTATTTTACTGCTCTGGCCCTCTTGAGATCACCTTGTGCTGTATTTGGCCCCTGAACTAAAATGAGTTTGACACCCATGGTCTAGATGGATTATGTTCATTGTTGATTCATTTCTGGTATTTTCTTGATTCATTCACTGATTATTTGGTTTATAAAATATTGGAAGACAATGAAGGAATTAGAGGATTTTAAAGGTTTTTCTAACAGATTATCAGTTATTATTTAGAATACACACATTGACCACTTTTATTCAGTCCAATCCAATCCAATCATCTTTATTTATGCAGCACATTTAAACAACCAGAACGTTTCCAAAGTGCTGCATATCATACAAACAATAAAACAATTAAGAGAAATACTAAAAACAATAAAGTACATAAAACTACAGGAATGCCCTAATTAACACAAAATCAAATGGTTAAAAAAGTAATAAAATCAATAAAAGTAAATAAGTAAAAGACACAGAGGACCACACAACTCACACGGAGTTATTATTTGGTGCACCTCTCCAGTACTAGGTGTACCTAATAAAGTGGCCGGTCTGTGACATGTTGCTGTAGTTCATCTGCTTCACAGTTTAATATGTTGTTCATTCATAGAAGGTCTTCTGTATAACTCGGTTTTAATTAGTGCTTATTTGAGTTTCTGTTGCCTTACTAACAGCTCAAACCAGTCTGGTTCTTTTTCTGCCCATTTTCTATCATTTTTAGAGATGGTTTTTTAGTAAAATTTCTGAAATGTGATAATAGCAGTAGTGTAAAAATATTCCTGTTTTGCTGTTTTAAGTAAAAATACCAAACTATTAGCATTAAATGACCAAAAATAAATAGCGTACAACCCCCAGTGAGGTTATGTGTTTGCTTCTGTCGGTAGAATTTCACCATAACTGTCCCGAATCTGCTCCATAATCTAATCTACGTCCTACCCGTCGGCAGAGTTTCACAGAAAACCCTGAAGTTTATGTGTAATCCTGTTGACAGACGTACAGATGGGAGTGATCACTTATAAACAAACATCTATAATTCATCTATAATCATAGGGTTTATTTTAATTACTATATCTACGTAATAATATGATTTTCAGATGCACCCGCCCTCGTGTGTCTAATGACAGTTTGTCAGTTTAAAGTCAGTTAAAAACTTTTTTTTTTTCATTTATTTCCACTCGGTTTCATTTAAATACTGGATTAAAACTGAGGTGATGCTAATGCAATGATGTTGGACAGTGGTGCTTGTTATTTTAATTTAATATGAAACTGAAAAGTGATTAGAGGCTTAATTAAAGTTTCATGTACTTGTCTATCAAATGAAGTAACTCGCTTCCATGTGAAATTAATACAAGATGGTGTCGGATGTTCAGCAGGATACATCTGTGGGCTGTTCATAGTGGGCTGAGCTTAAAAAACACACTGCAATGATAATTCATATGAACTTTATTTTATTTTGTTTGATTTGATTTTTTTTTTTGTTCTATTTTATTTTATTGTATTGCATTTTATTTTATTTTGTAGATTTTTTTTTTTTTTGGCTTCATTCAAGATTTTTTGCTGAATTTGCGATTTTTTTTTTTTTTTTTTTGCTTAATTGAAGTTTTTTTTACTTAATTGAAGATTTTTTTTTGGCTTCTTTCAAGATTTTTTTGCTGAATTTGCAATTTTTTTTTTTTTGGCTTAATTGAAGTTTTTTTTTTAACTTAATTGAAGATATTTTTTTGGCTTAATTCAAGATTTTTTGCTGAATTTGCAGGGTTTTTTTTACTTAATTGAAGATTTTTTTTTTTTTGGCTTAATTCAAGATTTTTTGCTGAATTTGCAATTTTTTTTTTTTTTTGCTTAATTGAAGTTTTTTGACTTAATTGAAGATTTTTTTTGCTTCATTCAAGATTTTTTGCTGAATTTGCAATTTTTTTTTTTTTTTTGCTTAATTGAAGTTTTTTGACTTAATTGAAGATTTTTTTTGGCTTAATTCAAGATTTTTTGCTGAATTTGCAATTTTTTTTTTTTTTGCTTAATTGAAGTTTTTTGACTTAATTGAAGATTTTTTTTTTTGCTTCATTCAAGATTTTTTGCTGAATTTGCAATTTTATTTTTTTTTTTTGCTTAATTGAAGTTTTTTGACTTAATTGAAGTTTTTTTTTACTTAATTGAAGATTTTTTTTGGCTTTATTCAAGGTTTTTTCCTTAATTCAAGCTAAAAATTTTTTTTGCTTAATTTGATTGAAGAATGACGAATTTTTGCACTTGGTACAAACATCCCAGGGGCCAGATTGGAACCTTTGGCAGGCCACATTTTTGGACTGCATATTTGACACCCCTGATGTAAACATTTTTATCGCATTATTTAACTTTTTTCGCTCTAAAACATAGAGGAAAGTTTGGAGTTGACATTATTTCTATATTATTATGTTATTATTTCACTGGTCCGGCCCACTTCAGACCAGATTTGACTTAATGTGGCCCCTGAACTAAAGTAAATTTGACCCCCCTGCTTTAACTTCCTTATGACTTTAACTCTAAACCCTCTGACATGTGTGAAGCTGTGAGTAACGGACATGTCCTCTCTTCACACACCGTCATATGATAAATCGTTGTCAGAGCGAAGAAGCCGCCGCCGGTTTGTCATTAACCCTCACTTCATCTTTAATTACGCTGGGGCTGATTAAAGCGGTCCCAAACACACACAGCTGCGTTGGACGGCCCTTCGCTGTGCTCCGCTCACACACTTTTATCCACAGCAGCAGGAGTGCCATTAAACTTCTGCCAGTGTGTCAGAATCCTGCAGGCTCCGGTGTCTGTTTGTTTCTCAGACGTTCGCCGTTCGAGTCATGAGAAGCAGAGACGATGAGCGCCTGACTCCGCCCCCTCGCAGCGGGGTGTTTACTGTCGTCTCTAATTAACGGCGTCTGATTAAAGAGGAGCTGGGAGGGCATCGCTCCACACTGTTTACAGGCCTCTGGCAATGTGTGGGATTCTGGGAAATTAAACCAACATCAACAAACGGCATGCAAAACAGTTTAGAATGTAATCAATTTGAGGATTAGTGCGTTTTCTTAAAAAAGTAAAAAAAAAAAAAATTAGAACTGAATTTCCACAAAATCAGAAAAGTACTTTAACCTATAAGGCAGGGGTTTCCAACCTTTTTTGGCTCGTGACCCCATTTTAATATCATACTTTTTTTTTTTTTGCTAATATTAATTTTGTTTTTGATCATGTAATAGTTTGCTATACTATGTTGCAAATAAAAGTTAATTTTAGACATTTAGTCTATATAATGTATTTTTATTCTGGACAGAGGCAGAGAAGCCAGGAGTAGGTTACTGCACAAATGGAGAACTTTATTTTCCTTGGTCAGGATATGTACAGTCAGTCCAGCTGTGATTTACAAGGCTGACAATTAATACTGAACAAACAAGAACTCAAACTATGAATTACACTGGGTTACAAAAAAATGTTTTTTGCAAGTTGTCTAGGTTTTTTCAACTGAATTAGGACCATTTTGCACCGCTAAATCCAAAAATGACATGTTTTTCTCAATCAGGTCAGGTTTTTTTTGCTAATTTGATTTTGAAAAATTTAGTCTTCTCACAAAATTGATTACATTTTGTGACTTTATCAGTTGATTTTTTATATAGTTCTCACCCAAAATAGGTTTTAAGAGAAAAAAAATCATTTTCTAACAGGATTCCTGTTAGGTACAATGGTGTATTCACTGCAGATGTACCAGAATACATCAGGCTTATTTTTGCAAGATCTTCTAGTCGAAGCCATTTCATTCACCTGTAATATTAAAAAAAACATTCATCATAAATTGGCAAAAGTAGAATCTTCAGAACTCGTTTATTGCAAGAAATATGAAAGAATTTTGTATCATATGATGTGAAAATACCCATAAATGTAAGCAAAAATGTTAAAAAGCCAATATGTAGCATAGTTCAGAAAGTTGACCTGATTGAGCAAAATGAATGTGATTTTTGGATTCAGCACACCAAAATGATCCTAAATCAGCTCAAAAAACTTAAACAATAAATTTGTTGTTGACCAGTGTTCTGGTTCTCATAATTCATGCATGAAAAGGTCATCAGTCCAGTGATTTTTTTGGTGATATTTGATCATTTCTGCATGGACCAGTGTTATGAAAGAGCTGCAGCATCTGAAACCGACCACAATGAACATTTGACGGATAAACAGAACCACAGTGCTGCAGGTTCAGAACCACAGTTTGTCATGTCTGTTATGGATTGGTATTGTCTCTGTCAACTCACCATATATTTTTTATTACTAAGTTTTTGGTTGTTTTATTTTTATCAATTACTAGAAATTTCAAGCGACCCCATTTGAATTCCAGGCGACCCCATGTGGGGTCCCGACCCCAAAGTTGAAAAACAATGTTATAAGGACTACCATTATAACAAACCACCTATATTTATTTATATATATATGTATTATGATCAGTATTTTGAAATTTATTTTATTTTTAGAATTTTAGTTTTCTAGAAGGTTTTGTACAGAAAAAAGTACAATAGCAAGAACGTTTAAAGAGGGGTGTACTTAATAAAATAGATTACAATAACAACATACAGGGAAATACAGTTTCCTAAAGAAAAGAGAATATGTGAATTAAAAAAAAAAAAAAAAAGATTTACACAAAATCTGGTCGTCTTCATACTCCATTTCTCCCATATTTGATCAAATCTATCATTTTGGAGTCTGTTGTAAAATGGGATTCTCTCCATCACAGAAACTGCGAAAAAACAATTTGATGCCAGTCATTTACATTTAACCATTTTTTAGTGTATTTTGAATTTTTAAGTTAAATTCATGTATTGTCCTGTGTTTAATTAACTGATTATGTAGATGTTCATTAAAGTTCAGATTAAAGTTAATTATTATATCAGAAACAGAGTAATTATTATATCAGAAACAGAGAAAAAGTGACTTTTTCAGCAAATTTATCAATAACTTAAGTGTCTCCATCCACTGCCTTTTATCAAACTACATGTGCTTTAGTGGTGCATCATCATTTTACCATATAATTTATTATTTTGTAATTTTCCTTTTTTTTTGTTCATTTTATTTATTACTTTATTTGTTTTGGTTCAATTTACTTAAAGTGTTTTTCTTGTGTTTATTTGGTGGTTTATTTTATTCTTTTTCATTCATTTCGGTACATTTTTTTGCTTGTTCACATCATTATTTTTTATTTTATTCATTTTTGCTCATTTTATTTGTTATTTAATGTATATATAAACTAAGCCAAGTATCTCCAATCACTGTCATTTATCTAACTACATGTGCTTTAGTAGTGAATCATCATTTTACCATAAAATTTATTATTTTGTAATTTTTCTTATTGGTTTTTGTTCATTTTACTTTAGCTGTTTTTCTTTTGTTTATTTTGTTGCTTATTTTATTGTTTTTTATTCATTTTGGGACTTTTTTTTTGCTTCTTTTTCATATTATTATTTTTTATTTTATTTATTTTTGTTCATTTTATTGTTATTGAATGTATATATAAACCAAACTGTGTCTCTCCAGTCACTGTCATTTGTCATTGAATCAACGTTGTAGAAAATGACATGTTTCCATGGTAACGATGGAGCCTCTGAATGGGTCGTGAAAAGTGCAAAAACTGCATTTTAACCCAATTATTGACATGTATTGATAGGATTACTGGATCAACAGGTATTAAATGGTTTATATCAGTAGATGGTTTTGTCACCAGTGGATGTTTGGGTCTTTATGGGTTTATCATCGTTAAATATTTTCCTTTCCATCTCTGTCAAACATAACTTAACTTAATGATATTGTTTCTGTTTCTGCATCAGGAACGAATGAGGAAGTTGTTGAAGGTGTACGAGTTGTTGGGAGGAGAAGAGGACATTGTTAACCCGACTAATGAGCTCATTAAAGAAGGACACATCCTCAAACTGTCCAATAAGAACGGGACCACACAGGACAGATACCTCATCCTGGTACTGCCACCGCTCTGTTCTTTTACACCACATTATACAAATTTCCTTCGCACTTAACATGTCTCTAAGCCTTTTGTTTAGACAAGATGAGATCAAATTTAACAAAAATGAGATAAAATGAGCCCCAAATTGAAAAAAAAAAAAAATCAACATGAAGGAAAAATGAACAGAAAATATCAACAAAATGAACAAAAATGAACAAATTCATAATAAAATGAACAAAATAGTCAACAAATAGAAGGAAATATTCAACAAATTGGACAAAAATGAATAATTTAGGTTACATTCACACAGCAGATCTTAATGCACAATTCAGATTTTTTTTGGTGAAATCTGATTTTTTTGGGTGTTCGTTCATATTACACATTAAATGTGACTTCTGTCAGTTTTGAGTATGAACTGAATGTGACCCTGAAGTGACCTGCATGTACAAAAGAGGCTCGGACATAATTAGGAATGAGGAAATACACTGTATCATGTGACATATCTGGAAGGCTGCCCCATTTTGAACTTACAAGCTATCGGTTGCTATGGGCAACAGCATAGTAACGATGTGCAGGGAAGAGCCGTATAAATCAAGATTTAAGATTTTAAAAAATGGATAAGGCGGTGGCAAAAACAAGGGGTCCCTATGGAGAGACCCTGAACACGACTGCTAAGCAAAGGTATTTGGAGAAGATCAGAAATATGAAGGATATAGACCCTACGAGCTACTGGTGTTCACCAGTGTGTGACTGGTCCTGCCACCCTGGACCGACATGCAGTTAGTTAACTATCTCGTTTTGGGCATAAGTTACTACACAGTGGAATAATTCAAAAGCCTCATGTCCCCTGACAGATGTGAACAGTTCTGCTGTGGCTGGGTTCAAGGTTTGGGGATCTACAAGAACGATGACTGTGAAAACACTGTGGTGGGGTCAAAGGTCAGCCTGTGGATAGTGTAATGTTTAGTGTATATGGAAATTGCAAATGCATTAAACTAGTCGAAAACTCAAAATAACGTACCTCTGGGTCTCTACGTTTGCTGTGTCAATGACGGGAGTAAGTGGAAAGGTCGGATAAATGCGATCTGGCCGTTCAGATTGTGGTCGCATTTTAACCCTTTCATGCATACTGGTCACTACAGTGGACAAATCAACCAACACAGTGGACGGTTAGGCATCATCCCATACACTGCGATTCATACCATTACTATAACTTTGCCGTTCAAGATAAACTTGATCTGTAGTAACATGCTTGAGTGTAAAATAAATTGCCATTTTTTTGTTTTGTTTTGTTTTGTTTTGTTTTAAACAAAAAGTTGTTTTTTTGCATATTATCCCCATGAAGTGAGTAAAAAATAGTATTAGAGTATGTTAAAATGTGAGAACACATCAGATTAGCAGCATTAAACATGTTTTTATTTCATATTTCTCACACGGTATATCAGTAAATACATGTTTCTTTGCTTCTAAAATTAAACATATGGTGTCCAGTTGAATGGACATTTTTGTAACTCCATGAAAAATACGTTAAAAAATTCAGTCACATTGTTGTTGTTTTTTTTGTTTGTTTGTTTGTTTTTGTTTTTTCATATCTAAAGATTAATAAAAACCACTTGGGGAAAACAGATCTTGATTAATGTTCTCATAATTCATGCATGAAAGGGTTAAAAAATCTGACATCTGTTCGATTCAGTACCACATTTGAAAGTGGCCCAAATCTGATCTGATGAAGATTCCATGTGGCTTGGGCTGTTCACACGAGAGCTGAAACGATTAATCGACTCAAAGTGATCCAAAAAAAATCATTCAACCACAATTCTTCTGAATCAAAGCTTTATTTCCTTCATTTCTCTGCTGTTAAACATTGGTTCCACTGTTGTGTTTCACATGGACGCTTATTGTGACGCACAAAGAAGCTTCAGTTCAAGAAAACTGCAATAGAATATTTCCCTTCAATCAATTTGAGTCGATTAATCGAATCGTGAATTTTTGCATTCACTTCAAGCACCTAATCGATTAATCGGTTTCAGCTCTAGTTCACACTGTCATAAAAGACTCTGACCTCAGTCACATAGGGGGGAAAAAATCAGATTTGGGCCACATTTGCCTGCGGTCTGAACGCAGCCATAATCAGGTTTCATTCAACAGTATCTAGTTGTAGTGACCTCCCTTTACACTTAACAAGTCTTTAACCCAGTTTCATAAAAGCACTCAATTATGTGTTGAGGAGTTCTGCAGGTTTAGCACAGGGCCCTTGCATATTTAAGGTTGGGAATGGCTGCTGTAATGTCATTCTCTTTCCATATTTGGAGTATTTTACCTTATTCTGTCTTCAATCATATACTAATATTATATTAATATTAATGGGTACATGCTGTTTTTCTGTCTGTGTGTGTAGTTTAATGACAGGTTGCTGTACTGCGTCCCAAAGCTGCGTCTCATTGGTCAGAAATACGGGGTTCGAGCTCGCATCGACGTGGACGGGATGGAGGTGAGGATCATCTGCTGACCCCGATACGTCACTAATGATAAAAAAAAACAGGATAAAAAGGCCACATTTGACATCGAAGACAAAAAAACTGCTGGTTATACTATTGGCAGCAAGTAAGGAATCTGTCCTGAGGAAATGGTTAAAAATAGAACCACCCACCACTGATGAATGGATTGGAACTGTCTATGAGAGTTATGTTATGGAGAAGATATCTGTTTTCCTCAGAGCTGAAAAAGAAAAATTTTATAAGATCTGATCCAAATGGACTGAGTATGTAAAACCAACCAGATCTGATTTAATTTGATTGTACTTGTGCTTTGTGTGAAACTAACCCCCCTTTATGGGATGTTTTGATTGTATGAGGTGGTGCGCTCCCCTGGTCTGTTTTAATTTGTTATTGGTTCAACTGAAAATTAGTGGTCCGTAAAAGGAAATCCTGGAAGGGCAGTATAGATATAACCGCTCAAACTTTCTACATCCATCCTTTTTTATTTGAATGAAATCTTTATTTCGAACATGTCAACAGTGAAATCAAAACAAAAATCAACCAACCAAATATTAGTTCTGGTACATACAGGGTGGGGAAGCAAAATGTACAATATTTTGAGGCAGGGATTGAAAGACAGTGTATGACCAATTAGTTTATTGAAAGTCATGAGAATTTATTTGCCACAAGAAAATGTACATAATAGAAAATGTTTTATTCTATGTGTCCTCCTTCTTTCTCAATAACTGCCTTCACACGCTTCCTGAAACTTGCGCAAGTGTTCCTCAAATATTGGGGTGACAACTTCTCCCATTCTTCTTTAATAGTATCTTCCAGACTTTCTGGTAATAGTTTTGCTCATAGTCATTCTCTTCTTTCCATTATAAACAGTCTTTATGGACACTCCAACTATTTTTGAAATCTCCTTTGGTGTGACGAGTGCATTCAGCAAATCACACACTCTGACGTTTGCTTTCCTGATTACTCATATGGGCAAAAGTTTCTGAAAAGGTATGGATAATAGTGTTAGGTATGATTATGACATCAGTATATGTTTGGTTTCAAAACAACTGACGTAGTGCCTGCTGAGAAAAAACAACTAAATGTTCATTGTAAATTTTGCTTCCCCACCCTGTAAATGATTAATAAGCAGACAAACAACAAAATAAATAAATGAATAAATAATAATAGTAAATAATTAGTAGTAGTAGTAGTAGTAGTAATAATAATAATAATAATAATAATAATAATAATAATAATAATAATAATGTAATAATAAGATGAATAAAACAAATTGAATGAAATTATACATGCTCGAAAACGAGTAGAAAGAAGAAAAAACTTATGTACTCCTACCCCCAATTTCTATTCCTTATGGTCACTACATAGCAATTATTATTGTGTATGAATATCAATATAATAATAATAATAATAATAATAATAAAACAATATCACACATCCTTTTTCCTATATACACGAATATGATTACAACTTATCCTACCAGATATTAATACCAGATATTAATAAAAACAAAAAACAAAAACGAAACAAACAAAAACACATATACGTGTATAATATAAATACATATAATATTCTATATTGTCCTATATAGTAGTATAGTAATAATATATTCATATAGCCATATTTAAGCTAGATATTATCAGCACATATGTGGCAAAGCCCCACTATGAAAAACAACAGGACCCCCCCCCCCCAAGCCCTTTCCTCTTTTCTTGAGTGATTAAGGCTGTAATTAATGTATGGGATGGACATTTGCCCTTCCAAATATAAAGATAATTAGAAAAAAAGGCCTCGTTTAAAAGAGTTTCCCCTGAATTCAGCCGGTTCACTGTCACTGTTTGTGTTACAGTTGAAGGAAACCAGCAGCATCGCCGTGCCAAGGACGTTTCTGGTTTCAGGAAAGCAGAGATCTCTGGAGCTGCAGGCCAGGTACAGACAGAATGAAGGAACAGCCAGTCAAACACACAGACGTGTGTCATCTATTGACTGACTTTTTTTTGATGTTTGTTTGTGTCTTCTGCAGGACGGAGGAGGAGAAGAAGGACTGGATCCAGGTAAACAAACCCAGACAAAAATATTCAGTTTGTTTGCCGTTAACATGCTTTGAAAAATGAAATGTACGACATGATGGGCATCTAAACTGGGAAAAGAAGTCGACTACAGTTCCCAGGTTGCATTTCACCACCACATATTCATTTGAAGAGCTCCAGAACTGCTCAGCTACGATCAGAACAGAACAGAACAGAACAGAACAGAACAGTACAGTACAGAATAGAATAGAATAGAGTAGAATAGATCAGAACAGAACAGAATAGAATAGAATAGAACAGTACAGTACAGTACAGAATAGAATAGAATAGAACGGAACAGAACGAAACGAAACGGAACGGAACGGAACAGAACAGAACAGTACAGAATAGAATAGAATAGAATAGATTAGAATACAATACAATACAATAGAGTAGAATAGAATAGAATAGAATAGAAAATAATAGTACACAATAGAATAGAGTAGAGTAGAATAGAATAGAATAGAATAGAATAGAATAGAAAATAATAGTGTAGAATAGAATAGAGAAGAATAGAATAGAATAGAATAGAATAGTATACAATAGAATAGAGTAGAATAGAATAGAATAGAATAGAATAGAATAGAATAGAATAGAATAGAATAGAGAAGAATAGAATAGAATAGAATAGAATAAAATAGAATAGAAAAGAATACAATAGAATACAATAGAAAAAATAATAGTATACAATAGAATAGAGTAGAATAGAAAAGAAAAGAATAGTATACAATAGAATAGAATAGAATAGAAAAGCATAGGATAGAAAAGAAAAGAACAGTATACAATAGAATAGAGTAGAATAGAATTGAATAGAACAGAATGAAATTTAGTAAAATAAAATAAATAGAATAGAATCTTTATTGTCACTGTTACAGAAACAATGAAAATCAGTTAGTCGCTCTGTTCTCTTTAACAGCAGAATGTTAAATTGCAAGCAAAAAACTGTAAATAAAAGAAAGTTGTCACACAAAATTTGAAGTTATACATTGAAAAATACTGAAATATACAAAGGCCAACTCCATACCATAGAGAGAAGAAAAATACTGTATATACAGCATATAAAGGATATAAACAAGGTAAAAAAAATAATAGAATAAAATGTGTATAAGATTAAAAACGTGTTACCTGACTATGAATATTGCAGGGGGATGAAAGCTGTTGTCAAAAGCCACTGCAGTTTAGACTTTTTTCCTCTAATCTCTAAGAATTTGAAATGGCAACTAGTTAAACTGTTTTTTTTTTTTTTTACGCCTCCGTCTTTTTGAGTTGAAGGCTGTTGTCCAAAAAGCACCAGAGTTTGACGTCTTTGCTTTTAGCTTCATTTTTACAAAAGAGAAGAAACACTGTGGCATTTAAAGTGCTCTGATTGGTTGCTTCTCCACGGCAACAGCAGCTGATTGGTCAGAAATAAAATGACGATAATTTAAAGTAGAGATGGAACCGACTATTAGAATTGTTGCTGAGGAGATGGATTAAAGAGAGATTTAGTTGAAGTTGAATTAATGAAGAATTCAGACCCAAGCAGAGCATTTACAGTTTATTTAGACCACAGTGAAACGTTTGAAAATGAAGAATCCATTTAAAAAAGCAGAATATCACTCCTTTAAGAAAATATTCACATGTACGTCTGAGAAAAACATTTTATCTGACTGCTGTCGTTAACATATGCTTTGGTTCTATATACGGTGCATTAATGACCTGTGTGTTCTTCAGGCCATCCAGGCGACCATCCAGAGACATGAACAGACCATGGAGAGTTTCAGACACCTGAACTGCTCGCTACGAGACGACGAATCAACACCGCCACACTCCCCGGTAACACACAAACACATTTACTTCCATCACACACTGACTGACCTCCATTTCCTGGAGAATTAACCTTCTGCTAACTTTAAAGCAGCTCCTATCCCTCCAATTTAATGACTTTTTCCCTATAAGGACGATAGAAACAGGGTGTTGGCTAGGCTAGTAAACATGAGGAGCTGAGCCAAGATTCTACCCCATCAGAAAACCTGTTAAAAATGTACGATATGTAGTAAATATGTGAATATTCCTGTAATCTGAAGATCTCAAATGAGCAAAATGTGGATTGGATCCAGTTGGGCAAATTACTTTAAAAAAGTAATTAATTATAGTTATTAGTTACTTTCCAAAAAAAATAATTGAATTAGTAATGAAATTACTCCTTCATAAATGTAATTAGTTACCAGGGAAAGTAATTATTGCGTTTGTTGAGCCGCATTATGTAATAAAAGTTCAAAATGTAAATGTAATAAGAATGTCACGTCATCTTGTAATAAAGCCGCATTATGTAATAAACTGACGCATTTTGGAATAAACTACATCAATGCATTATATAGTAAATTTTTTCGCATTATGTTGTAAGTTATTACAATTTGAGAAATTTATTACAAAATGCACTTGACACATTTTTATTTTCAGGAAAATGTAATGTGCTAAATTAATCTTTAAACCATGTGGTTAAAGGTCTGATTCCATTACCTGGGGCTCCTGTGACTAATTTCTTCTAAATTGCTCTGAAATTATATTAATTTGGATTGTTATTACACAATGAACCATGTTATTACATTTTTTTTTTTAAATAAAAATGTGTCAATTGCATTTTGTAATAAATTTCTCAAATTGTAATAACTTACTACATAATGTGAAAAAATTTACTATATAATGCGTTGATGTAGTTTATTACAAAAAAATCTCTACTCTCTCTCTTTAACCCCAACTGGTCCAGGCAGACGGCCATCCTCCAGGAGTCTGGGTCTGCTCGAGGTTTCTGCCTGTTAAAGGGAAGTTTTTCCTCGCCACTGTCACCAGTCACAAGTGTTTGCTCCTGGAGGATTCTGTTGGGTTTCTGTAGAATTGACTTAGAGTCTGGTTTTGACCAACTCTATATATAAAATGTCAAGAGATAACTTTTTTGTGATCTGGCGCTATATAAATAAAATTTGATTGATTGAGTGATTTAATTGGTGTTCCCCTGTAAGTCGCTTTGGAAAAAAGCGTCTGCCAAATGCGTAAACATAAACATAAACATAAAATGTGTCAGTTTATTACATAATGCGGCTTTATTACAAGATGACGTGACATTCTTATTACTACATTTTGAACTTTTATTACATAATGGGAATTTATTACATAATGCGGCTCAACAGTGTTACTTTTTGAAAAACTTTCAAATATGTAAAAGGAAACTGATTTTTGTGCATGTTTCACGGGTCAGTTCCAGAGTAGAACAGCAGACAGGTACTGAGTACCATGACTGTGGTGAGGCTGGGGTCCACCAGGGTCCACCAGGGCCCGGCTGGGGTCCACCAGGGCCCGGCTTTTCCACCACATAAGTGCATATCTGCATTTATAGGTAGAAGATGCTCCTCCAGTTAATCCCACATCTCCACTTTTTCCTGGATCCAGCGGTAAATGTCTCCAGTCCGGTCAGTCGGACTCTCACTGATAACTCCTCCCCTAAATTAGCTGAGCACATAGATGCGTTCAGGTGCATGTGCTGTGCTGCGGACAGCTCATACTTGGACATGTCATTAGTCACTCAGGTGAAGGCGGTGTGGACAACTCAGACTCATGGACACACAGGTGAAGCATGAAGGCAGTGTGGGTGATTTGAATAGAAAAACGAACGGCTCACAACGAATCGGTTCTTATCGTTCCCTGAAAAGAGCCGTTCAAAAGACTCGACTCATCTGTGAACGTCACACGTCTGGTGCCTGGCTGAGCGAGCCAGGATGGATAACAGCTGTTAGATATCAGTGCAGAGTAACGCTCCACATTTCACTGCCGGTAACGGTAACGGCGTCGTAACGTTTCTAATAGTAATTAATTAGATTACCTGTTACTGGAAAACAATAACAACATTAGTAACACTGATATTTTTAACGCTGTTATTCCCAACACTGATTAGATTCAGTATCTACTACTCTTCTATCTGATGAAAAGTTACACCTGTTTAATATGAAGTATAATTCCCAGCGCAAAGACACAGGTTGTAAAACAGAGACAATAATGTCCGCCTTTGCCCTCCCCTCATCCAGTGATCCCAGATCCTCTAAAGCACGGCTGTCAAACTCATGTTAGTTCAGTTCCACATTCAGCTATATTTGATCTGAAATGGGCCGAACCAGTAAAATAATAACACAATAATATAGAAATAATGTCAACTCCAAACTTTTCTCTGTGTTTTAGAGCAAAAAAAGTTAATTTACATGATGAAAAGGTTTACATCTACAAACTATCCTTTCAAACAATGTGAATAACATGAACCAACTGAAAAAAAAAAGTGTAATTTTAACAATATTCTGCCTCAGTTTATCATTTACACATGTGCATTATAACTTACAGATCACAGTGGATCTACAAATACACAAAACATTTAGTAACAAGCAGAATGTTGCTAAAATTGTACTTACTTCTCTTAAAGACATTTCAGGTTATTTGCATTTTTTTGCAAAATTATACTTTGTTGTAGTGTGAATACATGAAAATATTTACATTTACAAAGAGAGACATTTGGAGTTGTCAATATTTCTATGTTATTATGATAGTATTTGACTGGTCCTGTCCACTTGAGATTGAACTGGTCTGAATGTGGAACCTGAACTAAAAGGATTGTTAATATCTTAGTGTAATTTTTGCATTTCACAAATTCATCCCAAGGGCCGGACTGGACCCTTTAGCGGGCCAGATTTGGCCCCCAGGCCGCATGTTTGACACCTGTGCTCTAAAGAAAAAGAAAAAACAAAATACAAAAGACTAAATATTGTGATAAAGAAGGAATAGACCACATTGACATATTTTATTATTTAGCAGAGGACTGGGGGGGGGGTTTCGTGGGTTCACCCTATCTGTCTT
The DNA here is from genome assembly GCF_902148855.1 of Sphaeramia orbicularis. Lineage (NCBI taxonomy): Eukaryota > Metazoa > Chordata > Actinopteri > Kurtiformes > Apogonidae > Sphaeramia > Sphaeramia orbicularis. Next base: position 6,706,440 of record NC_043963.1, read on the forward strand.
AAGCCTGGTTCTATGATATAATCCCCCTGTAAACACGATAAACACCAGTTTCCTGTCTGATTACTGTGTGCTCGATGTGCAGGCGTATCTGATGTTTACACCGTTCCTCTAAATGTTAACCTAACATTAAATTAATGTGACTGTTGAAAATGAGGCCACTCTGGTTTGTAGTGGGCTAAGTGCGAGTAAATGCCAGCGTCGTGTTGTGGATTTGGATGAGAGTCATTGCTTTGGTTTTGATGTTTGGCCATGTAGTAATGTTTGTGTGGTGTTTCCCACTGAGACTGAGCCTATTTACTACAGACTGAAACAGTTCTGTATGTGATGCTTCATAGGGGAAACGAAATTCTGAAATTCTGCTTCTCATTTTAATCATTTATTTTTACCTCCGCCAAGGAGGTTATGTTTTTGTCCGGGTTTGTTTGTCTGTTTGTTTGTTTGTCTGTCCGTTAGTGTGCAACATAACTCAAAAAGTTATGGACAGATTTGGATGAAATTTTCAGGGTTTGTTGGAAATGGGATAAGGAAGAAATGATTACATTTTGGTGGTGATCGGGGGTGGGGGGGCCCACGGGGGGGGGCCACTGATCAGCCTTGGCGGAGGTCTGCGCTCTCCGAGTGCTTCTAGTTTATCATGAATTTATGTGCATTCTACTTTTAATTCTATATTTTTTACTATCTTGATCTGTTGTTCCTTTTCTCTATGTAAAGCATGATAAATTGACTGTGATTTTTCTGTCTGAACTATTAACTATATTTGATTATTTTACTACAAACAGACCAAACTCAATAATTCCAGTTTCTGTGTTGTTGTTCGAGATCAGGGGTGTCAGACTCATTTTAGTTCAGGGGCCATGTCCTCCCAATATGATCTGAAGTGGGCCGGACCAGTAAGTTAATAACATAATAATATATAAGTAATGCCAACTCCAAACATTTCAATATGTTTTATAGTGAATAAAGTAAAATTACATTATGGAGACATTTACATCTATAAACTGTCCTTTTAAAAATGTGAATAACATGAACAACCATGAAAAAACTGACATTTATTAAGAAAAATAAGTGCAATTTTAACTCTGTTCTGCCTCTGTGTATCATTTGTACATGTGCATTACAACTTACAGATCACAATGGATCTGCAAATACACAAAATATTTTAGTAAATGGCAGAATATTAGTAAAATTACACTTACTTCTCTTAAGACATTTCTAGTTTTTCATATTTTTTGTGAGAGGCTAGTTCGTAAATGTACACATTTTCATCGAATTACACTTTTTTTTACACTAAAACAAAAAGGAAAAATTTGGAATTGTCATTTTTTGTAGGTTTTTATGATAGTATTTTACTGATCTGACCCACTTGAGACTAAAGTAGGGCTTTATATGGTCCCTAAAGTAAAAGGATTGACTGTTAGTATCTTGAGTGTAATTTTTGTATTTCACACATTCATCCAAGGGGCCAGACTGGACCCTTGGGCAGGACAGATTTTGCCCCCGGGCCGCATGTTTGACACCTGTGTTCTAGACCATAATTCCTCTCAGGGCCATGCCCAGTATATATTGCTCACAAAACATAATGTCATTTCGCTGTTTCAAGTTATATAAATGCAAATAATTGTTATAATTTCACTACTACCCTGTTGTTCAACATCTGAAAAGAAAATGGAGTGAAAATCTCATTAAATTTAGTGATAAGTAAAAAAAAAAAAGTAAAAATAAAATAAACTAAAAAATATATAATTAAAAGAAAGTAGAAAGCACACAAATTCATGATAAAAGATAAATGATTAAAATCATTAAAACGCGGGATGAATTAGTGAAATACAAAAATTAAACTGAAGACATTGACAGTCAAAGATGTTCAAATAATTTTAGGTCAGTTCGATCTAAAGTGGGTCAGACCAGTAAAATACTATCGTAATAAACTATAAATAATGAAAACCACAATTTTTTCTCTTTTTTTTTATTGTAAAAAAAGGAAAATTACACAAAAATGTTTATATTTACAGACTAGTCTTTTACAAAAAAATGTGAACCTGAACAAATATGAACAACCTGAAATGTCTTAAGAGAATTAAGTGTAATTGCACTAATATTCTGCCTGTTATTAAATCTTTTGTATATTTGTAGATCCACTGTGATCTGTAAGTTGTAATGAACATGTGAAAATGAGAAGCTGAGGCCAAATAATGGCATAAATTGATAAAAATTGCACTTTTTTTCTTAATAAGTTTCATTTTTTTCATGGTTGTTCATGTTTTTCACATTTTTTTAAGGATAGTTTGTTGATGTAATCATTTTGATAATCTAATTTTACTTTTTTCCACTCTAAAACATAGAAGTTAGACATACAAATTTTGGAATAGGTATTATTTATATATTATTATGTTATTATTTTAATGATCATTTTGGGCTGTGTTTGGCCCCTGAACTAATATGAGTTTGACACCCCTGCCTTAAAGGTTTATCCACCTTTCTGAAATGTGGATGGGATGCTTATATCCGAACACTTACATGGATACTTGAGTTTGTATTCACGTGGATGCATCGGTAACACACTCCTGTTCTTGTCTTACCCTGAACTGTCAGAGCTGTGTGGAACTGGGGAAACGAGCTCCCACTCCCATCAGAGAGAAGGAGGTCACTCTGTGTATGAAATGTCAGGAGCCCTTTAACTCCATCACTAAGAGAAGACACCACTGTAAAGCCTGTGGACACGTACGTATGCTTTTCAACACACACAAGAACTTATCTTATCTTATCTTATCTTATCTTATCTTATCTTATCTTATCTTATCTTATCTTATCTGATCTGATCTCATCTGATCTGATCTGATCTGATCTGATCTGATCTGATCTGAACCATTAACTCCTAACCAGTAACTCCTGAACCATTTACACTATTGACAAAATCCAAATGTCATCTGAAACCTGGGATTCATTTCTTTCTATTGGTCTATAACACATTAGAGTAGAGGCCTGCACTGGTTGAAGGGGAGGGGTGGAAGTGGGCGGATCAGAGAGCAGTAGAGTGCAGTCGGTGAGAGAGAGATGGAAGATTTGTATTAATTTTATCAGCCTTTTAGCCAGGTTTTAGCAGTATTTTGTGGTGAGTTGTTGTAAATAATTGTATGTAATAGTGATAGTGCTGTTTTGGAGTGTTCTGCTAGTGTGTGTTTTGCTTGATTTTTGTCGAGTTCCACTGTTTTTGTTTATTTTTTCAGTGCCTTTTTTCAATTTTTCAATTATCTGTATTTTTGCTGTATATTATGTAGCTTTATAATATTATATAAGTGTGTGTGTGTGTGTATATATATATATATATATATATATATATATATATATATGCAGAGAGCTAGCCAGGGCAGAAAGAGATGCAGTGTCTGTAGGAGAAGCAGATGATGGATGTTTTTGTCAGTGAAATGAGGGGCTGTGTCTACAACTACACAGAAAGTGAACACAGATTATCACACAGGATCCAAATGACTAGAAATAATAAAAAATAAGAAGCTGGAACATGGACACAGAATAATCTTGACAAAAAAATAGTTGAAAGTTTATTTCTATAATTTTCATTTCATTTTCATAAGTTTCATTACCGTTGTTTTTCATAAATGTGTGTTTGTGTGATTTTTTTTATTTCTTATTTTTTACTCTAACATACTGATTTATTACATATAATAATGATAATCAGTGCCCACATATTGAAAATTAAGAAAAAAGGTTCAGAAGAACGGGCAAAAAAACCCAAAACATTTTCTGACAGTTTTAGTGCAAAAACAACATGCCTGTTATGATGGTAGTCCTCAGAGGGTTAACATGTTTACACTGACACACATGGAACAATAACTGTCATCTGTGATTCACCAGGTGGTTTGTGGGAAATGTTCCGAGTTTCGCGCTCGGCTTTCGTACGACAACAACCGAACAAACCGTGTGTGTGTGGACTGCTACGCTACACTGGTGGGTGTGTCGCCTTCACCTGCTGCTCTGACCAGCAGCACCCAGAGGAGGCGCTCTATCCTGGAGGTTAGTGTCGCATCACTGTCACGTCGCATCTCAGATTTAAGGAGGATTTAAGGAACTATGGCAGTATCACTTGTACACTATGTGAAATGTTATGAAAATATGAAGGACGGACCGCAGAAGGTCGACTCTGTCAGAAATCTCACTCTTTCTGTCTCGTTTCCTGTGGTTACCATAGAAACAGGCCTCCCTGGCAGCAGAGAACAGTGTGATTTGTAGTTTTCTTCACCACATGGAGAAAGGAGGGGGGCGGGGCTGGCAGAAGGCCTGGTTCGTGGTCCCTGAGAACGAACCCCTGGTGCTTTACATCTACGGAGCTCCACAGGTACGAAACCCCATAATTTAAGGAACACTCCCACATTTAAATACATTCACTAAGAGTCAGATGACAGGATGAACGCCAGGTTTACATCTGTGAAATGTGTGTCAAATTATTTATCGCCCGTTGGCAGTTGCCAGGCAACCCTCAGAGAAGTTACTGCAGTGAGAGTTGACTGTTAGGGCATCAGATAATTCTTGGATGACTGCTGGAGTGTATTAATTTTCCAGAATACAAAAGATGGGAGTGATGCTTTCATATTACATCACCATAGACCTGTTAGATCTGCAGCTTTCACACTGGTTTAAGTAGCGGCTACATGCCAGTTTAGACTGTTCTAGGATTCTAAATTAAATAGAATTACCTTCAACACGTAAAAATATCACCCACTATGTCACAGGTGTCAAACATGCGGCCTGGGGGCCAAATTCGGCCCGCTAAAGGGTTCAGTCTGGCCCGCAGGATGAATTTGTTTTAGGCAAAAAATACACTGAAGATATTAAACAATCAATGCTGTCAAAAACTCAGAAAAACTCAAAATACTCAAAAAAACTCAAAAAAATTCAGGTTCCACATACAGACTCATATAGACAAATTAGATTTCCAGTGGGTCAGACCAGTAAAATATTATCATAATAACCTATAAATAATGACGACCCCACATTTTCTCTTTGTTTTTTTGGTGTAAAAAAGTAAAATTACATGAAAATGTTTACATTACCACACTGTACTTTTATAAAAAAAATGTGAATAACCTGAACAAATATGAACAAATGGAAATGTCTTAAGAAAAGTAAATGCAATTTTACAGATATTCTGCCTTTCACTAACTATTGTAATGCAAGTTGTAATGTACATGTGTAAATGATGAACTGATAAACCGAGCCCTAATATTGTTAAAATTGCACTTGTTTTTCTTAAGACAATTCAAGTTGTTCATTTTATTTAGATTTTTAAGGAAACTTTGTAGATGTAAACCTGATCATAATATAATTTTACTTTTTTCACTGTTATTATTTTATGGTCCGGCCCACTTGAGATCAAATTGGGCTGAATGTGGAACTGAACTAAAATGAGTTCAACACCCCTGCACTATGTCAATACTGTAAGAATGGTATGTGGCATAATAAGGATAAAGTGAGTTTTAACCCTATAAAACCATTTGTATCATATTTGCTACGCCAGGTTCTGAGACCTTTATCTTCTTAACAAAATCAATGCTTTCCTTAAAAACTTGTTGTATATGACCAGATATGTGTTTTCTATCCCCTGGTGAATTATCATCCAACTACAGCCAGTGGAAAGGCTTTATTTTACCCTTTTCAGTATGGTCACTAACATTAAATCATCCAACACACATTTTGTCGGAAAGTCTTTGGTCATTTTCAAAAAGTTACGTTAAGAAGAACAATCATATTGTTGAAAACTGAAAAATATTGAAAAATATTCAGGGTGAATGAAAGTGAGAAAGGGGGGGGACTGAGGGGGAAAATAATAATTGTTGTAATAATAATAATGATAATAACAACACAAAAATGTATAATAATAATACCAATAATGTAATTCGCTAGTAGTATTGTAGCAGCGGTAGCGGCGGAGGCAGGCACAATCCAACAATGGGGTAAATAATTTAATATTTGTAATAATGTATTTGTATCAATTACTATCAGTTTGAATTTAGATGAATTAATTTAAATTAATATGGCTATGGCGGGGCGGGGGGGGGGTTGGAGCCCATTTGAGATTATACTGGGGTAATGTGGCCCCTGAACTAAAATGAGTTTGACAGCCCTGTACGAGATAAAACCATATTCTTAAAGCAGTGGTTTCCAACCTTTGTTTGACTCCTGACCCCATTTTAACATCACAAATTTCAGGTGACCCCAGACATTCAAAACATAGACATTTTATTTGCTAAAATTAATTTGTTTTTGATCATGTAATAGTTTGCTATACTATGTTACAATTAAACTATAATTTAGACAACATTTAGACTACATAATGTAAATTTTTATTAGTAAGTTTTAATTTTTAATTTTTTTAAAATAAATTATTAGAAATTTCTGGCGACCCCAGACATTCAAAACGGAGACATTTTATTTGCTAAAAGTTATTTGTTTTTGATCATGTAATGGTTTGCTATAATATGTTGCAAATAAACATAAATTTTAGGCAACATTTAGACTACATAATGTAAATTTTTATTAGTAAGTTTTAATTTTTAATTTTTTTACAATAAATTATTAGAAATTTTGCGCGACCCCAGACATTCAAAACGGAGACATTTTATTTGGTAAAATTAATTTGTTTTTGATTGTGTAATAGTTTGCTTTAATATGTTGCGAATAAACATAAATTTTAGGCAACATTCAGGCTATATAATGTCAATTTTTATTAGTAAGTTTTAATTTTTTATCAATTACTGGAAATTTCAGGCGACCCCATTTGAATTCCAGGTGACCCCACGTGGGGTCCCGACCCCAAGCTTGAAAATCACTCTTAAAGGTTCAACATGTAATATTTCCATGTATTTGTGTGACGTTTGTGTCGTTGCTAACTGGACCCTACTTTTCCGGACAGTCATGTTATGTCGTCAGTTTACATGGCGTTCATTTTGTTTCCCCTTTAGGACGTGAAGGCGCAGCGCAGCATCCCTCTGATTGGCTTCGAGGTTTCCCTTCCGGAGTCATGTGACCGTCTGGAGCGACGTAACGCCTTCAAGATCTCCCAAAGTCACCTGACGTTGTACTTCAGTGCCGAGGTGGAGGAGCTACAGCGGCGCTGGATGGACGTCCTATCACGTGCCGGCAGGGGGGAGGAGCTCCAGTTCCACCATTCAATAGTGGAGAGCGTGGAAGAGGAAGGGGAGGAGCTAGCTGCAGCAGCAGAGGGGGAGAACACGTGATTCTATTGGACGAGGAATGATGATGCTGAAGAGGGCGGGGTCTTTAAAGATTAACACACAAACACAAACACACATATACACACACACACACACAATCTGAGCTCTCTGTGTATTTAACTTTGGTGGTTCGTCTGCATGATTTCTCCAAGATGGCTTCTCTATTTCTCTCATATCACCTGACTTTATGACAGTGAGGTGGGCGGAGCTTCAGATATGTCTTCTCACTGTAAAATCTTAGTAAAGTTTAGTTTTTAGCAGAAACACTACATTACCCATGAGCCTCAGCATCTGTTGCCAGTGAGATAACTCCACCCAGACATCAGAGTTTGTATCATATTCAGAAAATTAAATCATATGTTAGAGTTTAAAGTGTAACTTCACTGTGCCATGATCCGCCCAGCGACAGATTTTGAAGCTCCCTGATTGGCTGCTTCCCTTAATATAGTCAAATATAAAGTAAGAAAAGTAACAATTTATTTATGTGGAACTTTTAAGAACAAAAGTTACATAAAAATCTGCCCGGTGACAGATTTTGAAGCTCTTTTATTGGTTTTGTCCTGTAACACAGTCAAATATGAAGTATTAAAGTAACAATTTATTTATGTGGGACGTTAATGACCAAAATGTAAAGAGTAATCTGCCCGGTGACAGGTTTTGAAGCTATCTGATTGGCTGTTTCCTGTAATACAGTCAGATATAAAGTAAGAAAGACAATGTATTTATGTAGGACTTTTCAGAACAAAGGTTACAGAGTGCTTCACATTAAAAGCACAAACAAATGTAAAAACCAAATGGAATTTATTATAAAATATAATCACATACATATAGTATATATATATATATACATACACACATGCACGCACACACACACACACACACACACACACACAATTTAATCCAAACTAAAGCAAAACTCTGCTGCTGCTGGATTCAAGAAGAGATTAAAGAAGAAGAGATTCTCCCCCGTTTTTCAAAGATTTTCTGAGCTGAAATGAAAGATTATGGAATGATCTGTCAGACCCAGACGGAGAAAGTTCTGAGACTTAAAAAAAAAAAAATGAAAGAAGAAGAAACAGGCTTATCTGTCCTTGTGCACTTCAGACATTTAAAACCCAGACTAACCCCCCACCCTCACCCCCTCCCCAGACCCCCACCCTCCTCCTCCTAGTCCTGCTGTCTCACCTCCAAACCCACCCATCTCATCATCTGTCTGGAGGTAAACTCCATTACCCAGCAGCCTGCGAGGTAAAGGCGCTCTGCCCTCTGCTGGTGGAAGGAGATACTGCAGGTTTCACAAAACAAACCGTCAGTAACTAAATAAACGTCAGTTAATCTGTCAGTTTCTGAATCATCACTTCCTTAAACAACTAAGACATTATTACTTTCTTCAGTCTGACCAAAAAAAAAAAAAAAAACAGAATTAAAATTACTAAGAAATTTGAAAGTGAAAAGCAGGAAAATTAATCACTTCAAACAATGAAATTTTGGAACGTAGACATTAGTGACCTTGAGTATGACCCTTCAAGGTCACTCAAGGTCAAAGGTCATGAACCCAAATAAAAGTCCATATATGACTTCCTATCAGTGCTCGATAGTAACTATATTTATATCTGTAACTATTTACATTTTTATAAGCCATCAAAATATGGCCCATTGTAAGTAAAGAAAAATTTTACTATTTCAAAAATCTGTCAAAAATCTAAATTTCTCTCAAACTTTGTTAGACAAATAGACAATGTTTGGAATTTCTCATCATTTTTGAAGCTGTCTTACAATGACGAGCAATTCATTGGGTGAAACTAATTGGATAAAAGGTAAAACTGTGACTTACAAATTAAACTTCCATAATTTTGACAACTTTTCTTCATTATTGTTTCGGTGCATTTACTTAAAAGTCACAAAAACATTAGTGGATTCTAATATCCACTAACTATATCCAGTATCCATTAATATTTACAATCTCTGCTGTTTCTGAGTATACTTACAGTTTGAACTCTCATCCAAATGAACCTTTATTTTACAAAAAGGACAAAAGAATGAGAAAAAAACTGACAGATTAAGTGATGGTGAAAATAATCTGTGTGATGTAGGAGGCGTCTGTGAACACTGATGGGTGGTGGTAGTTTTTTGGTCGGAGGCAGAGATCAGACTGAACTCTGAGACTCTACAGGTCCGTGGACTGTAGTTTCTCTCAATCCAGCGATTAGACGGAGCCAATCTGATCCTAAGACTTGGGTTGTTTTTAATCATCTTCACTTCCAGTATTTATGGTATCTCTCTGTCTCTGAACACCTTTTGGAAAAGTGTTTTGATAGTGAAAAAAAAAAGCAAATACTATTGATATTCTTATTGTTCTGATGATGATGCTATGATGAACTGCAGACAGACGTCTCGTGGGATATTTCTGTGTTTATGAATCTGGGTTGTGTTTGTTGTTTGCTTGATGCAAGAAGAAAACAAAGAGTCAACTTTTGTAAATATAATTTATTCTCCTGTGGCCCCATGGTCATGTGACTGTGTAAAGATTAAAGGTCAACGTTCGCTGTTCCTCCACACTTCGCAGAACCTCCACGCACCCAGAGCCGCACATGCTCAGTCTGGGTGCAGCAGCGGCCATGTTGGCTCCACAGGGGGGTTAAAGGAACAATCGGACATTTGACGAAATCCTCCTTTCATCGTGTTTTAAGTCAGTTTTATCTGTAACTATTGTGTATTTAATTAGAGCTGCAACTTACGATGAGTTTAATTATAGAACCCACTTGTTATTTTTAACCCATAAAGACCCAGTGGTAATTTTGCGACAGTTCTTGGATGATTTTTTTCTCTAGATATAACCTTTCTTAAATTATTTTCCATTTATTACAATATTATCTTCTGTATCTTGCTTTTTTCCATGTAAATTGTGTATTTTCCTATATTTAATTCACTTATCATGTAGATCACAGGTGTCAAACATGCGGCCCTGGGGCCAAATCTGGCCCACCAAAGGTTCCATTCCGGCCCTGCGGGATGAAAGTGCAAAAATGAACCTGAACAGTCCAGGTTGTCCAAATCATATTGGTTCAGGTTCCACATACAGACCAATGTGATCTCAAGTCAAAATAACAACACAATAACCCATAAATAATGACAACGCAAATTTTCTTTGTGAAAAATTATATGGAAAAAATTTAAGTGAAAAAAAATAACACTACACTGAAAATATTTACATTTACAAAACAATTCTTTCACAATAAAATGCAAATAAATACATAAATAAAAACAAAGATGAACAACCCAAAATGTGCAATTTGAACAATATTCTGCCTGTTACTAAATGTTTTGTGCATTTATGGATCCACTGTGATCTGTAGTTGTGTTAATATTAACAGATGGAATATTGTAGAAATTGTTCAAATTTTATTTCCAAACTCCAAAATTTTAACAATATTCTGCCTGTTACCAAATGTTTATGTAACACTGTGTGTAATGCACATATATAAATAATAAGTCAAGGAATAATATTGTTAAAATTGCACTAGTTTTTCAAATGAAATTTCTGTTTTTTTTCAGGTTATTCACGTCTTTTTTTGTAAAATGTAAACATTTTCATAATTTAATTGGGTCTGTTTTTGTTTTTTTTGTACTGAAACAAAAAGAAAAACTTGGATTTGTCATTATTTATAGGTTATTAAGTCATTATTTTACTGGTCTGGCCTGCTTGAGATCAAATTGGGCTAAATATGGAACCTGAACCAAAATGAGTTTGACAGCCCTGATGTAGATGTTCATAAAAGCACCAGAGTAAAGTTGAGGGTTATTGTATCAAAAACCGAAAAAAAAACTGCTGAAAAAGTGACTAAATCAGTAAAGTCTATCATTAACTGAACATAAAAACAAGTGTGTCCATCCACTGTCATTGATCCAACTCCATGGGTTTTACTGGTGAATCAATGTTGTAGAAGATGACAGTGTTTCCATAGTAACCACGGAGCCTCTGAATGTCCAAATGGGTCATATCTGATGACCATGAAAAGATGAAGAACTGTATTTTACACCAATTATTTACATGTACTGATAGAATTAGTGGTTCAACAGGTATTGAACATTTTTAGATCAGTAGATTATTTTGGTCGCTGGTGGCTGTTTGGGTCTTTATGGGTTAAAATTAGTCAAGGATTTTGGTAAAATGTTCTAAAACAGTGAAACAAGTACATCTTAACTCCATTTAAAGACTGAGTTTTCAGCAATACATAACAACCAAAAGTGATAAAAATCACAAAAGCACTTTATAAAAACTGAGTGTTGATCTTAATAGTGAATGAGTGATTTATAGTCAGATTCCTCAGACAAATGTTAGAAAAGACACAAAAACACAAGAGACATTAGTGTGTGGGTTTTTTTTTAATATTAAATCCATTCAAAGTGAAAGAAATGTGACTCCAAAGGTGAAACTGAACTCAATCAAAACCCTTTTTGCTTCCGATTTTTCCTCTGAAATGTCCTGATTGTCCTTTAACTCCCTGTCTTAACTGGTGCTCAGTGTGTGCGTGTCTCTGGCTGTCACGGCGTGTTTTTTGGCGTGTTTTTAGCGTGTAAAAGCAGACTCCAGTGGTGTGTCGTCCTCTCCTCCCTCAGTGGAAGGAAATGGCCAGTAACTTCGCCTTACAGCTTCATCATCATCTTCAGCTGTTTCCATGTGGTGAACGATGTTTGAAACTTTCTGAGTGACTCTCGTTGGGCTATCTTCGCTTCTTTTGTACGGAAATTTATTTTCTCCTGTTGCCAGAAATGTTTGCTTCCAACCAGTCTGTACCAGCGTTGCCAGATGTTAGATTATGTACCAAGTTAAATCCCCTTTGATGGATCACTACCAACTTTTTTAACACATATATCATCGCTGTCGGGTGGAAACCTCGAAAGTCCATTTTTGGTCCTTTTTTTTTGTCATAAAATAATTCTATTGGTCAGTCTTCACATTGTGCTGATGATTTTAGAAATATTTAACCTGTGAAAAGTGTTGAAAACAGCTCGTGACTACATCCCAGATAGCAAATATTTTGGCAGTATTATGGCATACATTTGGCATTTTTGGCTTTCTTTTGGCATTATGAAAACCTTTAGGCTTAACTATGGTATGATTAAGGTTATCCATAATAGATCTGGAGGCACCAGCAATATATGGCTGAGTTCTGGCATATGTCTGGTTAACCAAAAGACTCAGCAAAGGAGCGGGATCAAGTATAGGGATGGTATGGCATGTTTATGGCAAGCCAGAAGATTGACTAAAGAGCGGCAACATCTTATTCCATATATGGATGTTTTTTGGTTGTGTTTTGGCATACTTCTGTAAAGCCAAAACACTTCATAAAGAGCGGGAATTTCTACCCAGAAGAAAACCCCACTTCATTTTAAAAGCATGATCAACACAAATTTTGGCCTCTCTTTGGGTCAGTTTTGGCTAATTTTTGGGTGGATTATGGGGATTTGGGGCTTTTCTGGGACAATTATGGCTATATTTTGGAAGTCCGCAATTAGTTTTGGGTAAATTTTGGCTTCCTTCTGGTTTGATTTTGGCTGGCCTATTTTGGGCCATACATCCGCCCAGAACTTTGCCAAAATGGCATGCCAGTTTTGGACCAGATTTAAGCCATAATGATTTTGCTATCTGGGATCTCTTAACTCCATTCATTTATTTACAATATACATAATTTTTCCGCTTTCCTGAAAAATAACCGTTTTGGACATAAGAGCCCCCCCCCCCCCAACACTGACAATATGTGCTGATAATCTTGGTCAGAATAAGCCTGTGGTTCTGACAGGTAAACATTTCCCATCTGACAACGCTGGTATGAACCATCTGAACAGTGCTGTGTCGTATCAGTCCAATGTGCACTTTCTTCATGTGCCAAAGCACATATTCAACGCTAAGTATTCAGTATTCAGAGGTAGTGATGTTGTTGGCTAATATATCAGATCATTGTTTTATATACATATATATATATTCTATTTAAATATTTCTCATTGGTTCTTTGGTCTGGATACCACACATAGGTTCAGTTAAGCATTCAGTTTGGGATGTATTTAAATAAATGAACACACATTAACAGTTCTGATAACTTATCCGGTGCACCATCCATAGTTGAAGTTTATACAGAATATTTTAGAAGATAAACTCTAATCTCTTAAGTGAAATTCTATGACAAAAGAACATTTTTACTGAAATTAAGTTCTAACATCTAAGAAAGTGAGTTCAAGCTTTGTTAAAATTGGTATTTACCAACAAGTTATTGTTATTTAAGCTAAAAGTTTGTAACCCATCTAATGCAAAACTAACAAAATCTTTGTACCGCTTGTTTTTGTGAGGTGCAAGCTAATTTTAGCTGCAAAACCTGCCCTGTTTTTAACATTTAACACATTGTATAGGATTTAATTTATCAAACAGAACAGAGTGGCACATATTAGGGTACATTTGTAATGATTTGTCAGACAGAATAATAAAATTAACAGGAATGAACAAAAACTGTCCTGACTAGAAAGTAGCACAACAGAACTTTTGCTTGCAAGCTAACTGCTCAAACCCACGCTAGCCAACAACATTGTAGTGCTAATCTGTGCCATTTATGTGTTTTGTTCCTTCGGTCATCACTGTTAAGATGATTTCCTGTTGATATGTGTGCACATTTGCATGTCAGAGTTAAACACAATGCAATGAATTTGCACAGATTTGATAAAGCAGGTTAATCACATCAGTTTTCATTAAATAAACTGGTGGTGGTTTTAGATGCTGCAGTGATTCAACCAATATTCTGCATGAACTTTCTCTACAAATGCACCCAAACGTCTGCAGGCTGGTTTACTTCAGGTTTTAGGTTGTCAGACTATAATATGTTGATTTTAGTTTCATTATAGCCCCAGTCAACTACACTATAGGAAATAAATAAATACACTATTGATACTTGTTGTTAACTGGTATTTAAAAAAAAAAACAAGCACAAACTCCAAAATTTCCTCACGAATTTCTAATTAATGTCCATGTTGACAATCAGGCGTCTCAATACTTCTGTCCATTTTGTGTCCATTTCGTGACAGTTAAGTATGTACTTAGAACCAGTTAGCTCTTGCCAGGTCAGACTTTTCACCTCCACCAACAGTATTTAGTTCCAGGTTTAACAGTTTCAAACAGGTTTAACCTCCACTGGACTGATCTGGGCTCTGGTTTCATATGTTCAGATTTTGCCTTACACTTTCAATGAACTTTTTCTCTCGTGCCAAATCAGATGATGTTCAGTCGTTCCATCTGTGGTCTTGTATTTATTTTGTGGTTTTTAATCCAAAGTGGTATTATTGTTTTGATTTTTGTTTTTTTTTAATTTACTGGTTATTTTCTGATCACAGTGAGTTTCTTTGTTTTTAATCTTCACACTGAGTCTGCAGTGATTTTTCTACCTTCAGCCTGTGAAACATCCTGTCACTCTCTAATTCTTCCTTTTCACACGGTCACAGTGTTATGGACTGTTCAAGGCTGCTGTTACCATGGAGACCGTCAGGGTTTTCGCCTTCGTTTATATTCAGACAGACACAAGGATGCAACTCGCATGAAACTAAACCAAACGGCATGAAAAAATTCTGTTACTTGCAGTGTTCTGGCACAGAAAGTTTACACATGCATACAAGTGGTTGAGGAATCAGTTTGTTTTAGGGGTGGGTGATGATACTGACTAAAACCTCTGTCTACAAATGCAAACCTAGTGCTGGTTCTGGGCTGGTACCGGTTCTAGTTCGGAATGGGTTCAACTTTCCCCTTTGTTTTGATGTCCAAAGGTCCAGATCTTGGTCTTGTTCGAAAAGGTTAACTTTCTTTATTATCAACGTAGGGAAATTTAGTGCATTTTACCTACAATACACATAGTACTTAGCATTAGCAATTAGCATGAGCAAATAGCAAAGACTTTAATAGCAGTGAGCTGCCTCCCATTAGCCGCTAATGGTTGTAAAAATTATAATCAGACATCTCCAGAAACATGAAATCTTCATTTAGGCAACCACAGATTTAAAGAAGAACATTATTTGATAAACTGTTTAAACTACATTCTATGACCCAACAACAGTAGTATTTTGAAAATGGTAACCAACAGCTAGCCTGCAAGCTAGCATATGTCTTTCTATGTCTTTTAAACTGATGTTTTACACACTAATGCTACGACATTACTTTAGGTTAAGGTTAAAATTTATGCTGCATTCCAGTCCACCTGTAACTCATGTTTTTCCATCCTTCTACCAGTGAAAATGCACTGGAATGTCAGTCAAACCTGTGACTTCCCACCCGTGAACTCGTACTAGATCGATGTACTCCCAGTTCCGAGTTCTGACGTCACGTAGCAATGGCCGCCCCCATGGATGTGGTGTTTATGCAGATTGTTTATTAAAACAAAGTATTGCTCTGACAGTTATCTGCAAATGTTCTGCAGAATCAGCAGCTGCTCTACCGTTAGCTAGTTTTCAGTCCAATGAGCGCAAGAATAAATTAATACCAAATATGTATCCAAATATACAAATAACATAAAAGGTAGAACAGCTTCTCTTGCCTTATGCGCCGTTTTTCCTCCGTTTCCCTCAAATAAGCAAAGAACAAACACCTTTGGCGATAGAAATGACTGTAAATGACCATAACGTACAGTCCACCATGCTGGTTTGTTTACATCTAGCTACGACAATTCCTTGCGTTCAGGCAGTTTGGCGTGTCTTGCCTGGAATGTTACAAAGTCGTGAGTTGTGGTTTGAAGTTGTGACTTACAGGCTCAAAAAATGGCCTGGAACGCAGCATAAAATTAATTTAGCTGGTTATCCCCATAGGGAAACTCAGCCCCTGCATTTGACCAAGCCTTACAGCACCTAGCATTAGCTTTAGCAATTAGCATTTAGCACATTAGGACGTTTATGGTGGGTCTTTAGCCTATGGAAAAGCAAACTGGTTTTTAGTAGGCCCAGAAGTTGGACTAATTCTGAACCAGTACTATTATCAGTCCAGACCTGGTCCATTTTGATAGTAAAGGGGTACTTAGAATCAAAAACCAATCAGATGGGGGCTTAGCTTTGATGTCACTCAGTTGACAGACATCATTTTTGTGACCAGAGCTGTTATGTAATCACTCGTCGCCGTAGTAACCAGTGGGGTTCTTGAATAGTGTTACCATGGTTAAGTTCCCAGGCCTTGTTGCCCAGCGTTACTATGGAAACCAGTGGCTCCCATAGCCACTGCCAGCCCCGTGTTACTATAGTAACCACTGGATTCTAGGTCACATCATACTGTTACCGTGACAACAGCATCCACTATCATCTCTCTCACTCTCTCCAGGTGTAACAGCACCACGAGTGTGTTCTCTTCTTCCCGTTGTATTTCTGGTATCCTGTTATTATTGATTATTAAGTATTGATTGCAGGTTATCGGTTAGTGGCCGGCCACTGCCTTCCATCCTGTTGATGTCTGTTTCCCATCATGCCCTTCTGTAAGAAAATAAAATGAGAAATGTTTATGAGGTTATAAATGAAATAAAACATAAAAACTGAACAAATGAGTGTCTGGATGTTTATCATCTTCTAGCGTCAATGCTGATTCTACTGCCGTAAACATGTTAGAAGGACATATGAAGAAGCAACACCACCATCTAGTGACAAAAAGAGAACAATACATGATGATAAGATTAATGTAAGTAAATCCGGAATAAGTAAAGGTTTAGTTTTAAACAATAAGGTTTCTGATGTTGATTTATGTTTACTTACGAGTGATATTGTACTCTATTTAAGTTAATATAAGTGTAATTCACAGAAAAACAAGTTTAAGTTTCAGCTCAAAATACCACAACGATTGTTAATTACCGTTCTATCTGGCTGTTTTCCAGTTCTTTAAACCCTGTTCCAGGGTTACCTGGTTCTCTGGTTCTCTTTAAATCCAGATGAGCTGCTGCCCACACCCTGTTGGTGCCATGGATACCATCATATGGACATTATGGAATAGCACGTCAGGGTGTTCTGGAAGAGCATGTTATATCTATTTCTCAGCGAGTGTTTTGATGTGTTTACATTGTTTTTAGATCTCTCAGACCTGGTTTCTTATGGAAAAATAACTATATATATATATATATATATATATATATATTTTTTTTTTTTTTTTATTTATTTATTTATTTTTTTAAATATAACCTTTTAAATTTAATATTAACCTAATAATTATAATCTTTACCTTACATATACTGATTAGCTAGTGCATTGGAAATACCCGTATTTATTTATTTATTTATTTATTTATTTTTTTTTTCCATGGCAGATGTTCATCTCAAAAGTTAGAAAAGTTATAGTAAACTTTTTTTTTTTTTTTTTTTTAATGTAAACAATAAATTGTCAAGTTTTTTTCAGTGTGATATCAGCAGATTAGCCACTCAGCTGCTTTTTTCTACAAGAACATACTGCTATTATATTAGTTAGTTTTTGTTTTTTTTTTAAGTTGCTGTCGGTCAGTATCTATCTTTTTTTTTTTTTAGCACTTACAATATCCAAGTTACAGAGTAATTCACAGAGGCCATAAAATAAAACTGAAAAATCATAATATTTTCTGGGTTTAATGGAAAAATTAATTTGGCATCATCACACCTGCAGATAGCCTCTTATAATATTATCATTTATTTATAGATAATTTACCAATATGTATGAAGTATTTAACAGAGAGAAATGGATAAACAAAAATTGACAAGTGAAGACAAAAGACAAACCTCAGAAGTAAAATAAATTAATAAATTAAGTTATTTATTAAAAACAAGAGCATATTTAGTGAAAGAAAGCTTAATTTAAAATGTATGATTTATGTCTTATATATTTTTGGTGTTTATTCTTTTTTTGCCCTAATCATTATTATTATTATTATTATTATTATTATTATTATTATTATTATTATTATTATTATTATTATTATTACCTCCGCCAAGGAGGTTATGTTTTTGCCAGGGTTTGTTTGTTTGTTTGTCTGTCTGTTTGTTTGTTTGTCTGTCCGTTAGTGTGCAACATAACTCAAAAAGTTATGGACAGATTTGGATGAAATTTTCAGGGTTTGTTGGAAATGGGATGAGGAAGAAATGATTAAATTTTGGTGGTGATCGGGGGTGGGGGGGCCCACGGGGGGGCCACTGATCAGCCTTGGCGGAGGTCTGCGCTCTCCGAGTGCTTCTAGTTATAATAATAATAATAATAATAATAATAATAATAATAATAATAATTATTATTATTATTATTATTATTATTATTATTATTATTATTATTATTATTATGTAACAAACAGGTGTTTTCTATTTTTTCAGAGGTGACGTTTAATCTCGTGATGAAGATGATGAAACCGTCGGTAATTTAAAAACTTTCCCAAAAGAAAAAAAAAAAAAAAAAAAAAAAAAAAAAAAGCAAGCAAGATAAATACGACCTCCCGCCTGTGTCCCACCTCTTTGTCTTCATTTCGGCTCTTGATTGGACGTCACCGCTGCCAATCCGCACTCATCCGATTAGTGTTCAGCGCTTACGTCACCTCGGATTTCCCCGCCACACTTTCGCTTCCCGTAAAGCGGAGATGAAAACAAAACAACATGGCCAGCCCCGCCCACTACGAGGCAACGGCGGCGGATCATTGGCCTCTTGCTGACCATGCCGCATTCCTATTGGATGAGAGAAGAGACCCCACAAGCTTATTGGTCTACTGGATATCACTCCAGGAGGATAAGTCCCACCTCCCTGAGTTAATGGATCAGACATAGAAACAGAACAGACAGAAAAGACGATTTAAAGTCTGCTGGTCAACAGGAAAATAAACAGATGACTGATCACTGTGAAATGTGTATTTTTTCAACAAAGAGTATATAATAATAATAATAATAATAATAATAATAATAATAATAATAATAATAATAATAATATCCTCCTAAGACCCAGCTATGGGTTTTCTGTCCGCATTTGTGGACAAGAGTTTCACAACTTTATACAAAAAAAAAGAAAAGAAAACTGTCCACCACAGAGGACATTCCATTAAAGATTTTAAAAAATGCATCTGAAAAAAACTGTTGCATCATGATGTTTCCAATATAGGCACTTAATTAATGAAAAACAAAAAAAGCTTGTACTTTTCTGACATTTCTTGGGTCTCAGGAGGATAATAATAATAATAATAATAATAATAATAATAATAATAATAATAATAATAATGTCGCTGAAAAATCACAACTTCAAACATTGCATTTCTGTATTTTTTTTAAAATTAATTTTACATGAGTTGCTCAAAAGTTACATGCTACATTTAAACAATCCTCAAAAATTATCTATCTATCTATCTATCTATCTATCTATCTATCTATCTATCTATCTATCTATCTATCTATCTATCTATCTATCTATCTATCTATCTATCTATCTAAACATACAAAGAAAAATATATTCATTATATTATATTTACGCAGGGGTGTCATATAATATAGAAAATATTAAAGATTCAAACCTTTATAAGTTTCTAATGTGTTAAATGCAATGTCCAGTCTAGTTTTAAATTTCTGTATTCCAGTATTTTATTTTTAGTCCTTTTCTATTTGTCTCTATTAGCATCCCCCCATTCAAAAAAAATTAAAATAAATAAACAACATTTTGTCATTAGAAAAGTCTCCTTTGCTCAATGAACAAACCTGAATTTAAGGTCTGTTGGAAATAATAACATGAATAATAAAAACTGATGCAATGTAAAAATGGATGTGAGTTTTATGTATGTATGTATGTATGTATGTATGTATGTATGTATGTATGTATGTATTTAAAATGGACGTGATTGGAGGATGGAAGTAGAGTCATGTTGCATCATCCCCACTTCTTCCTGTTTTATTTTTGTTGTTGTGTTCAGTCTAGATCCTCTGAGTCCTGTGTGTCGTGTCTGTGTGTTGTATTTCTAGGCTCTCAGCTGCTCGGGCTTCAGACTACAGACTCTGTGTTTCGTGCCCAGGTGCACTTCAGCTCTTTCTCCTCCATCCTCCTCCTTCTCTTCTTTGAGCTGCTGTTCGTTTCAGACAGACTGAGCCGCTTCTCTGTGTTTGTGTGAAACATGCTGTGATTTCACTGAACAGACTTTGACCTCACCCGGTGGCTGCTGGGAAATAAAGCCTTCTTCTTCTTCTTCTTCTTCTCCTTCTTCTTGTTCGTCTTCTTCTTCTTCTTCCGTGTTGGAGAAATGTCAGCGGTCGGTCCGGACCAGATCAAGACCGGAGACCAAACCCGAACCGGAGCCGGATCCGAGCCGGACCCCCAGGAGGAGGAGGCCGGGGTCCTGCAGCCCCAGACCGTGTTCGTCATCCTGGACTCGGCGGAGACTCTCAACCTCGTCCGGTGGGTGACGGAACTTTTACCGTTATCTGTGCGGAGCCACACCACACCGAAGTGCGCTTAAAAGTTCACACATTTAACGTTTATACGCTTATTTTGTAGAAAATTCTATCTTTTTGTCCATGAAGTACACAAATCTGATATCTAGAGGTTGTTCGGCTAAATTCGGCTCCTGAACTTTACACCTGGACCGAAAAAACCAATATAAATTAACATTAAGAGTAGATGAATGACTGCCTTGTTAATTGGCTACAGCCTAATGGGATTATACAGCCCAGAAAAACACTAAAATTACATATTTTTTGCTCTTAACACTGTAAAACTAGACTTTTAAATCCTATTTGGTTCCACTTTATCTGTTTATCAGTGTTGGAAGTTGTCTCAGATTAGAGATAATGTTAATGTAGATATTTAACAGGCAAATTATGCATCAAATTAACCCTTCATGTGCATCTATGATCCAAGATTGAAACCGACCATGGTCTCTGCTCATGGTGGTTCATTATCAGCATAAATTTACCCTGATGCGTTGGAATAGTTGGTGCATTTTTTGCTGAATTTCACATTTTGAACATGCACAAGACTGGTGTAGTCATTTATTTACAGATACAGGAGAGATTAGGTTTGGTGGAAACACTCTATCAATGTTCTGAGCTGCAAATCTTTATATAATTTGCTTACGTTTACCTGCTAGTAGGTCTGAGTTGCAACATCTGCACATTTCTGACTGTACTTAAAGTTCCAGATTTAGGAGGATTTAAGGTGCTATAACCCAGGAAATGAAAAGAAAACAACCAAGACCTCTGTTGTTTAATGGTATTTTGGATTTAGAGAAACTGAGCTGACGAAAAAAAAAAACAGAAACAAATAAAATAAAAGTTGTTGAACTTTCCATGTTTGTGCTGAAACCATTCTAAGTGAGTAATCTGTGTATTTTCCAAAGAAGTGACAGTATTAACCACCAAAATAGAATTACTGCTTCACCAAACTGATGGCATCAACCCAAACCTCTGCAAAAAAAAAATCAGACAAACAAGTCGAACACATGGTTTTCTTTTGCTGCAGTTCCGCCCCTGGTGTCGGCAGGTTGTGACACATTCTGGCATGAAATGGAACAAAGGAGTAGAAAAAGAAAGTGTGGCACCACGTCTATGGAATGACCTGCCTCTACACCTACGGTCCATGGACTCTGTAGAGAGCTTTAAGAAACACCTCAAAACCCTCCTGTTCAAAAAGGCTTTTTAGTCTCCCACCTGACCCAGGACCACCACAGACTGATTACACTCTATGTATTCATCATAACATACTCCATGTGTCACCCCCCCCCCCCAGTCTCTCTATATCTCTATCGCTCTCTCTTTTCTCCTCCTTTACTCTCTCTCTCTCTCTCTCTCTTTAACCCCAACTGGTCAAGGCAGACAGCCATCCTTCAGGAGTCTGGGTCTGCTCCAGGTTTCTGCCCGTTAAAGGGAAGTTTTTCCTCGCCACTGTCACCAATCACAATCTGGTACACTTCAAAAGGAGGTTTAGTGAATTAACTTAAATACTACAACTGTTGCATGAAAGATAAAGAAACTAGATGATTTTTAGAGTAGAATAGAATAGAATAGATCTTTATTGTCATTGTTACAAGATCAGTTAAAATATGTCTGTCCGTTTAGCAGCAAACACTTAAAGTGCAAAAAGACTGTATAAAAATATCACAAAATACTGAGAAATATGGGCAATGTACCAATAAACTTGAGATACAGTATTAATATGACTAAAATACTACTAATTACTCCTAAAATATACAAAAGCTAACACTATAATATAGATGACAAGTATATACAACATATAAGGATATGGATAGGTTGGTAATAAAGGATATGTACAAGGTCAAGTTAAATTATTGTTTTTTGATCTTTTCGTAGATGCAGAACGATGAAAACATCACAAGAGATGCAACAAGATGAAAATAATTTAGATGTAACCAGACCAAAATGTTATAAAAGATGTATCAGGATGATTTAAATGACATAAATGACATAAGACTCAGTAAAACAAATACACAACTGTCGTCTCTGTGATTTAGTTCTGCTGTTATCATTGAAAAAATAACTCAAACTAGGCAAGGCAAGTTTATTTGTTTAGCACATTTCATTTACAGGACAATTTTAAGTGCTTTACACAACACATAAAAGCATCACAGGACAGGCATAAAAATACATTTAACTAGTGCAAGGTGAGTTCTTATCCAACACAATGCAGATGCTTATACGAGTAAAACAGTTATTGGCTACAGGTCTCCACTTCTGAACTCTGCGTGTCCTGACATGGAAACACTCCCAGGATTTGACTTTATTTTACTTTTTTCGTTGCATCTCTGTTTGAACATGTGTTGGTCATCATTCACACAGTCCACATGACATTTAAAAGACGATAAATAGGGAATGATTCGACTGAATGATGCAAAATTTGGTACAGAAATTCCCTTGGAGGTAAAGTTGACCTGAAACAGTTTTTGTAGCCGAAGGTCAAAGGTCAGGCCATTTTTACAAACACATGTCAGAAACACCTCTAGAAAATGTCTTCGTTCACATGGACTCAATGTAGATCTGATTAGAATAAATTTGTATGACAGATTTTAGATTTAATAGAACAGATTTGGTCATAACTGTTTGTACATCAGACTGAACTCATGCATGACATGGAGGTCACCATGTTTCTTTGAGATGAGGGTTAATTGGGGATGAAACTCGAACTAAATGAAAACCCCGCCCACATCCACTAATAGTGTCATAATAAGCCCCGCCCACATTCACTAATGGTGTCATAATAAATCTCATCATCACTTCAGATCCTTAATAAATGTTAATTAGGGATGCAAATTATCAATTAATTCATTAATCGTTAGTTGGTTGCCCAAATCGATCAAATAACGATTAATTGATAAGCAGTGATTTTCCTCAGAACCTGAATTTCTTTTTCAATAGGGTCTCTAAGAATAAAAGCTAAATACTGTTTATACACTTCATGAAAAAGTATGTCATATTCCTTAATGATTGATTTATTGAACCACTGGGTACAGTCAGTGTTTCCTGTGGAATTCATCTGTTGATGTGACAGTCTGTAATGGGGGGGTGCATGCGCATGTGTTTTGCCGGTGGGTGGTTGGGCGCACACGTGTGCGTTTCGTCGGGGGTGGGGGGTGGTAATCGTTAATCGTTAGTTTACATCCCTAATGTTAACACATATACTTGTGTAGATAACAGTATAAATGTACAAACACACTAATAATGGCTTCTTGAGCTAATTAGCAGGCTAGCTGACAGACCATAGAATTTAATACAAATCAATGCTAACATGAGCTAATGCAGCTAAATTGTAATGAATCTCCAATAAACTCTGATGGTTGGGATATTTTAACTCCCCAAACACAACTACAGCAAAAAAGATAATCTAAAAATAAGTTTTATTTAATAAACAAGAGCTCTGCATGTCTGTCTCAGTAGCTAATGCTAATTTAACCTCTAATTAAAGTGCTAAAAAAATAGGGCTGCAGCTATCGAATATTTTCATATTCGAGTATTCTACTGAAAATTTCTTCGATTAATCAAGTAATCGGATAAAACTTATTGTTGCTTGGTTAAAGAGCAATTATAAATACACAAGAGGAAATAAGGTTATTATTAATATTAAAACACTTAATAATGAAGGACCAATTGGTTTCCTTTTTTTTTTTTTTTTTTGATAATTAACAGTTTTATGTTACATTCATATTGTGCATACTCAACAAAATGTATTTTCTTGACTAGAAACATTTCCAGAGAGGCAATTGCAAATACAAATAAAAATAAATAAAATTTAAGTACTTTCAACTTAGTATTTCTTATAAGTATCAAAAATATAAGGCAATAATAAATTTTTAAAAAAAAAGGCATAACCATTGCCTTTTTGATATGCAACTGAACTTTGGCAGCTCTGAGTTTCAGAATTTTCAATTTAGACATAACAGGAATGTGTTGTGGCATATAAGAGGCAAGAACATTTGAACAGGAACTTGGAATGAGTCCATGCATGAACAGTTTGACACATTTCACACATTTCTGCTCTGTTCAGGAGAATCAAAGCAATGGCCCCCCCACCTTATCTGTCTGTCTAATAACCTATAACCCCACCCCATCCCTCCCCCGCTGCTTCAATTTAGCAAAAAGTAGTTGGATTTTGCCAAAATTCAGCCGTGACAAAGTAAGAGAAAACTTTTACCAACCCATGCACCATTTTGGCCGTGCTTTAGGGAAATTAACCGTGGAAATCACAGATGCACGGATGCAAATCTATGGTTGTCACAATCGTAATAAACTAGCCACACATTCGACAGTAGCCACAATTAACAGAAACCTAACCCTCCACAGGGCTAACGTTATGTTAGTAAGGTACATCAACGTTAATCTCATTGATTTGCGCTACGTTAATTTTATTTTATCTGGGGTCCTCCGCTTCGTTCTGGGTGTCTTATGAGTAGATGGTCCATCGCAGATGTGCTGTTGTGGTATGGAAGGGCCATGTTACAACAGATACATGTCACAGTGTTCACCTGCTGTTCAGTCTGAAATGCTTCCACACTTCTGACATTTTCTGTCTTTTTTATTGTGTTTTTTTCTGTGTCTTTCGTCATTGTTGTATTCACTCGCCTCTTCCATCTTCCCGCTGCTTCAACCGAACACTTCCGCATCCTGTCATCTTCCTTTGCGTTAGTGACATAAGCGCGTTGTGACACATGAAATAGTTCGTGTGAAATGCCGTGCTTTGAGCTTTACAATTAAATAAGCCATTCCTCAAGGCAGAGAAAATTCCTTGATCATTTTTTTTATCGAGGTACTCAAATTACTTGAGGAATTGTTTCACCCCTATAAAAAAATGTCAACCTTTTCTTTGGAGAGGATCTCTAAACCACACAAAATCTTGAAAGACACTGGAACCCACAGAGCGTCTAAACCCATGAAAACATAGAGGAAAATTCTGAATAACACACAGAAAACTACATGGAAGATGCTATTATAGTTTGGAATATGTGTTACATACGCAGAGCTTTTTTTCTTATTATGATCTAAAGAGGTGTCATATAAAAAAATGACCTCCTGTACAGTTTTCATGGTGTATAATTAACTTTAGAGACTAAAAGCGTTCTTTGTACCGGGCTATAGAAATGTTTATTTCTGTTGTAATGTTTGACATGTTAACATGGATGGACTGGCTTTTGGAATGGACCCCCTGGTGGACATTCAAGGAACTGCATCAGCTTCACTTTTCAGCCTCAGAAGTCACCACTTTCTCCTGACCATGTTTAGGAAAGGTAGTTTCACAGAGTCTAGACGTGTTTGTTGACAGCTTTGGCTTGTGGGTAAACACTGTCAGGATCACATGACTCCTGTCTGATCCCTGATTGGTTTAAACAGTGATGTTACAACCACACGCGGTCTTCCCCAAACATTAACTTGACCTGTTTTGAGCGGAGTTTGGTATGAGGTGTTCTATAAAAAGAAGTGAAAACTGCTGAGTACGACGGTACTGTGGTCATGATGATGATGATGATGAGGTCATGTGTGATGTTTGGACATACTGTATGCCAGGACGCTCATCGATCCTGCCTGACCTTTGACCCCTGATCCTCTTTGCTTACCACTGGAGTGACTCATCCAAGATTATCTCTGACATGCCGGTGGTATTTTCCCAGGGGAAAACGGAGGCAGAAACGCATGGCGACAGGCCCGGTCTAGTCCTGAACCCTGCACAGAAAAAAAAACAAAAAAAAAAAACACCGCTCCATAAACACACACAAATAAAATGTGTGGGTGTGGAGACAGAAACCAAAAGCAAACAGAGGCTGAGACTGAACACGATGCTGTTTCAGACTGATTTATAGAGTTAGACCAGACTCAGTTCTGCTCTAAAACAGAAGTCCACACATTGTTTACTCCAGAGGACACAGATCCTTTTGTAAAAAAGACCGATTCAGCTTCATTATGGCAGTAAAAGTATAAAAGTCCAGGCTCTAAAACATCATCACGCTATAAAAGTCAAATGTCGGGCTTTGAAGGACATTTCTAGTGTCTATTGAAGAGAATCTCATGTCATATTAATATCATGTGAAGCCCTTCATTGTTTGCATTGATATTATTATTATTATTATTATTATTATTATTATTATTATAGATATTTAAAGAGATTGTGTTTTCATTGTGTTATTCAGGATTTTCTCTGTGTTTTTACAGGTTTAGATGCCCTGTCAGTTCCAGTGTTTGTTCAAGACTTTGCAGAGTTTATAAATCCTCTCCCAAGAACATTTTAACCATTTTTAACACTTTATTAACCCTTTAAGCGCCAAAGTTACAATAGTCCAACAAGCAACATACCTGACTGAAACAGACCATAGCTCCAGATCACAGGTGTCAAACATACGGCCCGGGGGCCAAATCCGGCCCGCCAGAGGGTCCAGTCCGGCCCTTGGGATGAATTTGTGAAATGCAAAAATTATACTAAGATATTAACAATCCTTTTAGTTCACGTTCCACATTCAGACCAATTCAATCTCACGTGGGTCAGACCAGTCAAATACTATCATAATAACATATAAGTAATGACAACTCCAAATGTTTCTCTCTGTAAATCTAAATATTTTCATGTATTTACACTAAAACAAAGTATAATTTTGCAAAAAATGCGAATAACCTGAAATGTCGTAAGAGAAGCAAGTGCAATTTTAACAATATTCTGCCTGTTACTAAATGTTTTGTGTGTTTGTAGATCCACTGTGATCTGTAAGTTATAATGTACATGTGTAAATGATAAACTGAAGCAGAATATTGTTAAAATTACACAATTTTTTTCAGTTGGTTCATGTTATTCACATCTTTTGTAAGGATTGTTTGTAGATGTAAACCTTTTCATAATGTAAATTAACTTTTTTTGCTCTGAGACAGAGAAAACTTTGGAGTTGGCATTATTCATATATTATTACGTTATTATTTTACTGGTTTGGTCCATTTCAGATCAGATTTAGGTGAATGTGGCCCCTGAACTAAAATGAGTTTGACACCCCTGCTCCGGATATAGTTTCCAAATCTTGTTACCACCTCCCACCAGTAGATGGCGGACACGTGCGCCTTCAATCCTAACACCATTTCAGAGCATGTTTCTATTCAAAGTGAAGAAGAAAATCCAGTTTAAAGGCGTGGTCCTGAGCTGGTTTAGTAAGAAAATAAAGTTTATTTAGTTTTACTTTGGATAGATAAGGACAGATTTGTCTACTCTGCTGTTTAGATAAAAAGATATTTTTAGATTTTACTTCCTACTAAAATTTAAGTTCATTTATTTTAAGGATAAGATGACAAAAAACCAAAAACACAAAGAAAATTTCCATGTAAATATGTTCAAAGTTAAATTTTACTAAAAGTTACGCAATCCAATATGGCTGCTGCCATGTGATGTCACAATATGCAAATTAACATAAACTTTGGGTCATATCCAATATTTTTCTTATTTACAGTATAACTTTATCTCTAACCACTTCCAAGCTCCAACTTTTTGAAATCTTGATATCAAAAATTAATAGTTTTTGGGAAAACAAAAACCCTCCAGTATCTAAAGGGTTTTTTGGTTTATTATTTTATGTTTATAGTTTTATTATTTTAGTGTTGGCACAAAAACTAACTCTACACGAGTAAAATTTAACTTGGAAAATAAACATTTATTAAGTGTTTCAACTGAAAATGTGAACAAAATTACATTTTTATTAAATTTCAGTATATTTTTTCTTTGCAGTGACTTAATCTAATGTGTTTTTTTGTTTTTAAAGAAAGTCAGAAATTCCTTTAAAGTCCAATTAATTTAGTCTCACTTAACATAGACTAGAGTGAAGCCTCTTTTTTTCTTCAGATCTATTTCCATTTATTTCAGTATTATCCCTGTTTTTGGAGAACTTAATATTCTCTGAGTTCCAGCCTGTTCTTTAACTTTATGGAATAAGTCTGCACACATTTCATTATCACAGTATATATGTTTAATTTCACATCATTAGATGCTAGCGCTGCAGCTAAAGATTATCACGGTCAATTAATTCATCATTTATTTTCTCAGTTGGGAGAAAATATCAAATAATGTTGACTATTGATTTGGTAAAAAAAAACAAAGACATTCAGTTTAACCGTCACAGAGGAAGAAGAAAATCAGAAAATATTCGCATTTAACTTTTTCTCCTTAAAAATCCCATCTCATTTGTTTACTCATTGGTAATTCCTCAGTTAATTGCCACTCTGTGTGAATTCATGAAGCTGGATTCAAAGACACACCAGTCAGTTTTGCTGCTCTACTTTGGTTTAGATGCTGCCTGTAAACCTCAGACAGGCTTTAACCTGGTCGTATAACGCCCTCATCATGGTCTGACTTTGTGAAACCGGACTCAGGTGATGGAGGTCCATTTATTTCTGCTCCGTCAGATGTTTTTGTGTCTGTGGTTCAAACTGTTTCCAGATGTTTTTGACCATAAAAACGACCCCTGCTCCTTTTTTAACGTCAGCACTTTTTACAGTGTGGACTGTTTTCTCAGGAACTGAAAGAAAAGTCA